>NC_133329.1:300061211-300071211 GCF_042186555.1 Aquarana catesbeiana | reverse complement strand
CTGTAAAGTGGCGCATGTTTCCCGTGTTTAGAACAGTCTGACAGCAAAATGACATTTCTAAAGGAAAAAAGTAATTTAAAACTACTCGCGGCTATAATGAATTGTTCATTGATAAAAATGGCATGGGATTCCACCACAGGGGAACCCCACACTAAAATTAAAAAAAAAATGGCGTGGGGGTCCCCCTCAAAATCCATACCAGACCTGAATTTAAGGGGAACCCTGTGCCAAAATTTTTTTTAAAAATGGTGTGGGGTCCCCCCAAAAATCCATATCAGACCCTTATCTGAGCACACAATCTGGCAGGCCGCAGGAAAAGAGGGGGGACAAGAGCGCTCACCCTCCTGAACTGTACCAGGCCACATGCCCTCAACATTGGGAGGGTGCTTTGGGGTAGCCCCCCCAAATCACCTTGTCCCCATATTGATGGGAAGAAGGGCCTCATCCCCACAACCCTTGCCCATAGGGATGTCCCCGTGCATCAGAGGGGGGCGGACCAGGTGGCCCCGCCCCCCTCTGACGCTATGGGGAAGCCATACAGATGTCCCCGTGCGTCAGAGGGGGGACGGGGTCACCCGGCGACGACACCACAGTTTTAAAAGAGTTGTCACCTGCGAGGACGCGTCATATGGCGTGTGCCTTCCATGGAGGTGAATGGACTACGTGGGACAGTTTTATTTTTTTATTTTTTAATAAAGGACTTCGCCCGTGGTGTGTTGTTTTTTTTTACCGTTTTCACACTTTTTTTGTGAAATGGTACGGGTACAGTGTACCTGTTACTAATTCAAACAGGGGGGCTGGGATCTGGGGGTCCCCTTGTTAAAGGGGGCTTCCAGATTCCGATAAGCCCCCCGCCCGCAGACCCCCACAACCACCTGGCAAGGGTTGTGGGGGTGAGGCCCTTCTCCCCATCAACATGGGGACAAGGTGCTTTGGGGCTACCCCAAAGCACCCTCCCAATGTTGAAGGCATGTGGCCTGGTTTGTCCCCCCCTTTTCCTGTGGCCTGCCAGGTTGCGCGCTCGGATAAGGGTCTGGTATGGATTTTTGGGGGGACCCCACGCCATTTTTAAAAAAAATGTTGGTGCGGTGTTTCCCCTAAAAATCCATACCAGACCTGAAGGGCCTGGTATGGAATTTAGGGGGAATCCCACGCATTTTTTTTTCAACTTTGGTTCGGGGTTCCCCTATGGGGGAATCCCATGCCGTTTTTATCAATGAACTTTTATGTGTATTGACAGACCGACAATTCATTATAGCCACGAGTAGATTTAAATTACTTTTTTTCCTTTAGAAATGTCATTTTGCTGTCATACTATAGACACCCCCCAGGTATGAAATTTAAAGGAATATTACACTTTTATTGTCTCACTTTAAGCATTATTCAAATCCCACCCAAGACTCTGAAGGATCTCCAAACTACAGAGCCCCATAGGGAACTAGCAAAACCTGGAGAAAACTACCAGAGCAGTTTTCTCTGTTTCAAATTTATGCTCTGTAGTTCTGCACTCAGCCAATATGCAGACTCTGTGTCCACTTTAACCCCATTTTAATAGGTACAGAGCCTTGCTCTGCCACATAATATATATATATATTTTTTTTTTATTTATATATAGATATAGATTAGGGATGAGCTTCGTGTTCGAGTCGAACCCATGTTCGACTCGAACATCGTCTGTTCGTCCGTTCACCGAATTGCGAACGATATGGGCCGTTCGCGCCAAATTCGTGTGGCGCGTCACGGCCCATAATTCACTACGGATTACTGGATTGGCCAAGCATGCACTATGACCCGCATGCTTGGCCAATCACAGCTCCATCTGAACAGATAGCCGTAATTGGCCAAAGCCAAGGAGGCTTTGGCCAATTATGGCTCAGGGGATTTAGTACACGCCCCACACTATATAAGGCCACCTGCGTGGCGGCCCTGTGTAGTGTGTGTTCCGGCGTTGAGAGAGAGATAGATAGACAGAGAGACAGTGTCATTTGATTTAAGTTAGATGGATTAGGCAGGACAGTCAGTGAGTTAGCTGCACTTACAGTGTATTGTGTATTTATATGCATCCCAGGTGTTGTGTATATATATATATATATATATATATATATATACACTGTATTCAGTTTAGCTAGATCCGTTCCTGTTATCTTGCTACTGACAGGCAGGCTTGTGTTGTTACAGTATTTACAGCTACCTGAAGAAAATTGCTGGGGTTCTTTTGATCCTATTAGTACCACAGTCAGGCAGCTAGACTATTTACAGTTAGTGTAGTGCGTCCTCCTCACAGTGTTCAGTTAAAGCTACAAGTTAGTTTAGTGAGACCTCTGCACAGTGTTCAGCTAAAGCTACAAGTTAGTGTAGTGCGTCCTCCTCACAGTGTTCAACTAAAACTACAAGTTAGTGTAGTGCGACCTCTGCATAGTGTTCAGCTAAATAAGCTACAAGTTAGTGTAGTGCATCCTCCTCACACAGTGTTCAGCTAAAACTACAAGTTAGTGTAGTGCAACCTCCTCACAGTGTTCAGCTAAAACTACAAGTTAGTGTAGTGCGACCTCTGCACAGTGTTCAGCTAAAGCTACAAGTTAGTGTAGTGCATCCTCCTCACAGTGTTCAACTAAAACTACAAGTTAGTGTAGTGCGACCTCTGCATAGTGTTCAGCTAAATAAGCTACAAGTTAGTGTAGTGCGTCCTCCTCACACAGTGTTCAGCTAAAACTACAAGTTAGTGTAGTGCGACCTCTGCACAGTGTTCAGCTAAAGCTACAAGTTAGTGTAGTGCGCCCTCCTCACAGTGTTCAGCTAAAGCTACAAGTTAGTGTAGTGCACAGTGTTCAGCTAAAGCTACAAGTTAGTGTAGTGCGTCCTCTGAACAGTGTTCAGCTAAAACTACAAGTTAGTGTAGTGCGACCTCTGCACAGTGTTCAGCTAAAGCTACAAGTTAGTGTAGTGCGTCCTCCTCACAGTGTTCAACTAAAACTACAAGTTAGTGTAGTGCGACCTCTGCATAGTGTTCAGCTAAATAAGCTACAAGTTAGTGTAGTGCGTCCTCCTCACACAGTGTTCAGCTAAAGCTACAAGTTAGTGTAGTGCGTCCTCCTCACAGTGTTCAGCTAAAACTACAAGTTAGTGTAGTGCGACCTCTGCACAGTGTTCAGCTAAAGCTACAAGTTAGTGTAGTGCGTCCTCCTCACAGTGTTCAACTAAAACTACAAGTTAGTGTAGTGCGACCTCTGCATAGTGTTCAGCTAAATAAGCTACAAGTTAGTGTAGTGCGTCCTCCTCACACAGTGTTCAGCTAAAACTACAAGTTAGTGTAGTGCGACCTCTGCACAGTGTTCAGCTAAAGCTACAAGTTAGTGTAGTGCGCCCTCCTCACAGTGTTCAGCTAAAGCTACAAGTTAGTGTAGTGCACAGTGTTCAGCTAAAGCTACAAGTTAGTGTAGTGCGTCCTCTGAACAGTGTTCAGCTAAAGCTACAAGTTAGTGTAGTGTGTCCTCCTCACAGTGTTCAGCTAAAACTACGAGTTAGTGTAGTGCGACCTCTGCACAGTGTTCAGCTAAAGCTACCTGTAGAAGGTTGGTGGTGTTTTCCTGATCCTATCACTACCGCAGGCAGCTAAATAAGCTGCAAGTTAGTTTTTTGCAAGCTCTGCACAGTGTTCAGCTAAAGCTATCTGTAGAAGGTTGGTGGTGTTTTCCTGATCCTATCACTACCGCAGGCAGCTAAATAAGCTACAAGTTAGTTTTTTTGCGACCTCTGCACAGTGTTCAGCTAAAGCTACCTGTAAAAGGTTGGTGGTGTTTTCCTGATCCTATCACTACCGCAGGCAGCTAAATAAGCTGCAAGTTAGTTTTTTGCAAGCTCTGCACAGTGTTCAGCTAAAGCTACCTGTAGAAGGTTGGTGGTGTTTTCCTGATCCTATCACTACCGCAGGCAGCTAAATATCTACAAGTTAGTTTTTTTGCGACCTCTGCACAGTGTTCAGCTAAAGCTACCTGTAAAAGGTTGGTGGTGTTTTCCTGATCCTATCACTACCGCAGGCAGCTAAATTATTTACACGTTAGTGTAGTGCGACCTCTGCACAGTGTTCAGCTAAAGCTACCTGTAGAAGGTTGGTGGTGTTTTCCTGATCCTATCACTACCGCAGGCAGCTAAATATCTACAGGTTAGTTTTTTTGCGACCTCTGCACAGTGTTCAGCTAAAGCTACCTGTAAAAGGTTGGTGGTGTTTTCCTGATCCTATCACTACCGCAGGCAGCTAAATTATTTACACGTTAGTGTAGTGCGACCTCTGCACAGTGTTCAGCTAAAGCTACCTGTAGAAGGTTGGTGGTGTTCTCATACTGCAGGCAGTTGATTTTGCTAGCTTCAGTATATATATATATATATATATATATATATATATATATATATATATATATATATATATATATATATATATATATATATATCCCAGCTTAGTGCAGCTACAGGCCATTAGTATGTCTGGAAGGCCAACAAGGAGAGGCAGACAGTCACAAGCCAATAAAAGAGGGCAAGCAGGCTCTGTGTCTAGAGGCAACAGTGCTGGTCATGGAGACGGTGCATCCTCATCAGCACGTGGCTGTGGGACACGCTTGGCCTTTTTTTCGGCAGCTGGCCGTGTTGAGCCACAACATGCGGAAGACTTGGTCGAGTGGATGACCAAGCCGTCCTCATCCTCCTCATCCTCTCTCACTAATGCTCAAGGTTTTTTGTCTGGCAAAGCAGCTGCCAACGCGGCCTCTTCCTTCGGCTTAATGGCATCAGTGACTCCTTCCCTAGCCCCACCATGTCCTCCTGAGGAGTCCCTCGAACTGTTTGACCACAGTGTTGGGTACATGCTCCAGGAGGATGCCCAGCATTTATAAGGCTCTGATGATGATACTGAGCTAGATGAAGGCAGTAACGTGAGCACGAACAGAGGGGGTGCCCAAGAAGGACAGCAATCTGGCAGTCATGCTCCCCCTGCTGCAGCATACTGCCAGGTTTGCTCCAGTGATGAAGATGGAGGGGATGATGAGGTCACTGACTCAACATGGGTGCCTGATAGGAGAGAGGAGGAGGAGGCACATCACCAACAAGGCAGGATGCCCTCCAGGGGCCTGCCTAAGGACAGCACACTGACTGCATCACACTGCAAAGCTCCGCATGTGCAGGGCGCTGCTGTCTCTGCGCGTTATTCTAAAAGTTCTTTGGTGTGGGCCTTTTTTGAGATGAGTGCATCAGATCGCACCGCTGCTATTTGCAACATATGTCTCAAGCGTAACTCGCATGGTCAAAACATCTCCCGCTTGGGCACCACATGCTTGACCAGACATATGTTGACCTGCCATGCAGTTTGTTGGCAAGCGTTTCTAAAAGACCCACGCCAAAGAACAAAGAGGACCTCTCCTTGCTCCTCATCAGCTGAGATCTCCAACCCCACTATACCTTCAGTCCTCTCTGAGACCTGCACTGAGAGGAATGAAGGTATAGAATTAGGTGTGCCACAGCCAAGTACTTGTGGGCTATCTGCTTTCGGTACACCGACGTCAGATTGTACCAGGCAAATTTCCCTGCCCCAGCTGCTGCACCACCGAAAGAAGTTCGCTCCCAGCCATCCACATGCCCAGCGGTTGAATGCTAGCTTGGCAAAATTGCTAGCACTTCAACTGCTACCTTTTCAGTTGGTAGACTCTGCCCCCTTCCGTGAGTTTGTGGAATGTGCGGTTCCTCAGTGGCAGGTACCCAAACGCTACTTTTTCTCATGGAAGGCGATTCTGGCTTTCTACCGGCATGTGGAAGGCAATGTCTTGGCCTCGCTGGACAGGGCGGTCAGTGGTAAGGTGCATATTACCATTGACTCATGGTCCAGCAGGCATGGACAGGGACGTTACCTAAGTTTCACGGTGCATTGGGTCACTCTGCTGGCAGCTGGGAAGGATGCAGGACAAGGTACAGTAGTGTTGGAGGTTGTTCTGCCACCACGCCTCCAAAATGCCACTACTAATGATTGTGACACATCTCTCTCCTCCACCCCCTCCTCTTCTTCCTCCGTGGCCTCTTCCTGTGCTTTGTCCTCGGAACCAGCGGTGCTCCGTAGGCATTCAAGGGGCTATGCAAGTATGCAGGCCAAAAGATGCCATGCGGTGCTTGAGCTGGTGTGCTTGGGGGACAGGAGCCACACTGGGGCAGAGGTTCTGTCAGCTCTGCAGGGGCAGGTTCAGAGGTGGTTGACACCACGCCAACTTAAGGCAGGAATGGTGGTTTGCGACAATGGCACCAACCTCCTCTCTGCCCTCTGACAGGGACAACTGACCCATGTGCCCTGTTTGGCTCAGATCCTTAACTTGGTGGTGTGGTTCTTGGGCAGGTACCCGGGCTTACAGGATGTCCTGAGGCAGGCCAGGAAAGTCTGTGTGCATTTCCGCCGGTCATATAATTCCAGTGCTTGGCTGGCAGACCTCCAAAAGGAGTTTAACCTGCCCAAGAACCTCCTAATCTGTGACATGCCCACCAGGTGAAACTCAACGTTGGCCATGCTGCAGCAGCTGCACATGCAGCAGAGGGCCATCAATGAGTACCTGTGCAACTATGGCACCAGGACAGGGTCAGGGGAGCTTGTTTTTTTTCTCCACGCCAGTGGGCCCTGATCAGGGATGCATGCACTGTCCTGTCACCATTTGAGGAGGCCACGAGGATGGTAAGCAGTGACAGTGCATGCATCAGTGACACTGTCCCCCTTGTCCACCTGTTGGAGCACACGCTGCTTGGAATAATGGACAGGGCACTTGAGGCAGAACAGAGGCAGGAAGAGGAGGACTTCCTTAGCTCTCAAGGCCCCCTTTATCCAGACAGTGTTCCTGCGTGCCCGCCGATCACACAGGAAGAGGAGGAGGAGGATTGTGTCAGTATGGAGGTGGAGCCTGGCACTCAGCATCAGCAGCAGTCTCTAAGGGATCAGTCCCAAGAAACACATGGACTTGTACGTGGCTGGGAGGAGGTGGCTGCGGACCATGTCGTCCTTAGTGACACAGAGGACTCCGGACCGAATGCCTCAGCAAACCTACGCTGCATGGCCTCCCTGATCCTGCAAAGCCTGCGTAAGGATCCTCGTATTCGTGGTATCAAGGAGAAGGACCAATACTGGCTGGCAACCCTTCGGGAGCAGAGGATGAAACAACTTCGGGAGGCCTTGCAGAAAGGTCTGTGCAATGCGTTCCCAGAAACTGGGGAGGTTACAAATCCTGTTTCTGGACAACGTGTTGCTGAGGCTTCGGTCAGTCACAGAAGGAGCGGTGGAGAAGGTGGCCGTCTGACCGATGCATTCAGACAATTTTTTAGTCCGCAGCCCCAAGGTATGATCAGTTCCAGCAACCATCGCCAGCGTCTGTTTTACATGGTGCAGGAATACCTAGGGGCAAGATCTGACTTGGACACCTTTCCCACCGAAAATCCTCTGGGTTACTGGGTCTTGAGGATGGATCACTGGCCAGAGCTTGCACAGTATGCAATTGAGCTACTGGCCTGTCCTGCATCCAGCATTCTTTCGGAACGCACATTCAGTGCTGCTGGAGGCTTTGTAACCGATCACAGGGTGCGTCTGTCCACTGACTCGGTCGATCGACTGACCTTCATAAAAATGAATCAGTCTTGGATCACCACCAGCTACCAAGCACCTGATGCTGATGTAACCGAATATTTTTTTTTGAAATGTCAGATCCCTTCAAAGACTGCCTATGCTGATGCTGAGTGACTATCCTGTTATGCTGAGTAATTATCCTCTTCCTCCTCAATGATCATGCTGATAGCTTGTAAGAACATTTTTGGTTCTGGGCGCCGCCACCAGTGCCTAAGGCCCAATTTTTAAGCCCCTGTTTAACAGGTGCATATAATTACAATTTTTGATGCAATTCTTTGCAGCAGGGCTAGTTCCTGCACTCCAACTAGAGTATCTGTGAGGGTTTTCAGTGTTGTGGCACCAGCATCAGTGACTAAGGCCCAAATTTTCAGCCCCTGTTTAACAGGGGTGTGTAATTACAATTTTTGATGCAATACTTTGCAGCAGGGCTCGTTCCTGCGTTCCAACTAGAGTATCTGTGAAGGGTTGCAGTGTTGTGACACCAGCACTAGTGCTTAAGGCCCAATTTTTAAGCCCCTGTTTAACAGGGGCATGTAATTACAATTTTTGATGCAATTCTTTGCAGCAGGGCTAGTTCCTGCACTCCAACTAGAGTATCTGTGAGGGTTTGCAGTGTTGTGGCACCAGCACCAGTGACTAAGGCCCAATTTTTCAGCCCCTGTTCAACAGGGGCGTGTAATTACAATTTTTGATGCAATTCTTTTGCAGCAGGGCTCGTTCCTGCGTTCCAACTAGAGTATCTGTGAGGGGTTGCAGTGTTGTGGCACCAGCACCAGCGCCTAAGGCCCAATTTTTCAGCCCCTGTTCAACAGGGACATGTAATTAGAATTCTTGATCTAATATTTCACTGCAGGGCCCGTTTCTGCGCCCTCCAAGATTAACTGTGAGGACTTACAGTGTTGTGGCACCAACACCACCACCACCACCAAAGGCCCAATTTTTCTGACCCTGTTCAACAGGGGCATGTAATTACAATTCTTGATTGAATATTTCACAGCAGGGCACGTTTTTGCGCCCACCAAGATTAACTGCGAGGACTTACAGTGTTGTGGCACCACCACCACCACCAAAGGCCCAATTTTTCAGCCCCTGTTCAACAGGGGCATGTAATTACAATTCTTGATCTAATATTTCACAGCAGGGCCCATTCCAGTGCCCACCAAGAGTAACTGTGAGGAGTTACAGTGCTGAGGCACCAGCACCACTACCACCATCACCAAAGGCCCAATTTTTTTGGCCCTGTTCAACAGGGGCATGTAATTACAATTGTTGATTTAATATTTCACAGCAGGGCCCTGTGAGGGCTTATAGTGTTGAGGCCACAACAACACCTAAGGCCCAAATTTCTGATGAGTATATAGGGTAGGCCCCTACTTTCAATCATCCAACTTACAAACGACTCCTACTTGCAAACGGAAGGAGACAACAGGAAGTGAGATGAAATCTACCCCATAGGAAGGGAAATTCTCTCTTGTAAGAGTTAATAAGGGAAAAACTTTTCTCCTTTCCACTGATACTTTATCACCAATCCGTGTTTCACTAAAAACCCCAAATTTTCAAAAAACATTTGTCATTGGGACAAAAAGTGAGGTGAAATCTTCTGAAGAGGAGCACAGACAGCAAAACAAATGTCACAGGGGTGATAACCCTTCCCTATGTTTTCCAAAAAGCTTAAAAACAGATTTTTTGGCTGGAGCTACACTTTAAAAATGTACCAGTTCAAAATTACAAACAGATTCTACTTAACAACAAACCTACAGTCCCTGTCTTGTTTGCACCGCCTGTATACTGCTGTTCAGAGTATATAGGGCCTGGGGACCCCATGCCTTTCCTTTTTTTAATTTGGGTGCGGGGTTCCCCTTAATATCCATACAGGACCCAAAGGGCCTGGTAATGGACTGGAGGGTACCCATGCTGTTTGCCTCACTGATTTTCATCCATATTGCCAGGACCCGACATTACATTAAAGCCGCAAGCAGTTTTAAATGACTTTTTTTCCTTTAAAAATGTCATTTTGTGCAGGGACTGTTCTAAGCACGGGAAACACGCGCCACTTTACAGGCATACTATAGACACCCCCCAGATATGATATTTAAAGGAATATTTCACTTTTTTTTTACTTTAAGCATCATTAAAATCACTGCTCCCGAAAAAATGGCAGTTTTTAAAAGTTTTTTTTTGCATTGATACATGTCCCGTGGGGCAGGACCCGGGTCCCCAAACCCTTTTTAGGACAATACCATGAAAATTAGCCTTTCAAATGAGCACTTTTGATTTTGAACGTTCGAGTCCCATAGACGTCAATGGGGTTCTAACGTTCGTTCGAATTTTCGGTCCGTTCGCAGGTTCTGGTGCAAACCG
>NC_133329.1:299968711-300058711 GCF_042186555.1 Aquarana catesbeiana | reverse complement strand
GTCTGACAGCAAAATGACATTTCTAAAGGAAAAAAGTAATTTAAAACTACTCGCGGCTATAATGAATTGTTCATTGATAAAAATGGCATGGGATTCCACCACAGGGGAACCCCACACTAAAATTTAAAAAAAAATGGCGTGGGGGTCCCCCTCAAAATCCATAACAGACCTGAATTTAAGGGGAACCCTGTGCCAAAATTTTTTTTAAAAATGGCGTGGGGTCCCCCCAAAAATCCATATCAGACCCTTATCTGAGCACACAATCTGGCAGGCCGCAGGAAAAGAGGGGGGACAAGAGCGCTCACCCTCCTGAACTGTACCAGGCCACATGCCCTCAACATTGGGAGGGTGCTTTGGGGTAGCCCCCCCAAATCACCTTGTCCCCATATTGATGGGAAGAAGGGCCTCATCCCCACAACCCTTGCCCATAGGGATGTCCCCGTGCATCAGAGGGGGGCGGACCAGGTGGCCCCGCCCCCCTCTGACGCTATGGGGAAGCCATACGGATGTCCCCGTGCGTCAGAGGGGGGACGGGGTCACCCGGCGACGACACCACAGTTTTAAAAGAGTTGTCACCTGCGAGGACGCGTCATATGGCGTGTGCCTTCCATGGAGGTGAATGGACTACGTGGGACAGTTTTATTTTTTTATTTTTTAATAAAGGACTTCGCCCGTGGTGTGTTGTTTTTTTTTACCGTTTTCACACTTTTTTGTGAAATGGTACGGGTACAGTGTACCTGTTACTAATTCAAACAGGGGGGCTGGGATCTGGGGGTCCCCTTGTTAAAGGGGGCTTCCAGATTCCGATAAGCCCCCCGCCCGCAGACCCCCACAACCACCTGGCAAGGGTTGTGGGGGTGAGGCCCTTCTCCCCATCAACATGGGGACAAGGTGCTTTGGGGCTACCCCAAAGCACCCTCCCAATGTTGAAGGCATGTGGCCTGGTTTGTCCCCCCTTTTCCTGTGGCCTGCCAGGTTGCGCGCTCGGATAAGGGTCTGGTATGGATTTTTGGGGGGACCCCACGCCATTTTTAAAAAAAATGTTGGTGCGGTGTTTCCCCTGAAAATCCATACCAGACCTGAAGGGCCTGGTATGGAATTTAGGGGGAATCCCACGCATTTTTTTTTCAACTTTGGTTCGGGGTTCCCCTATGGGGGAATCCCATGCCGTTTTTATCAATGAACTTTTATGTGTATTGACAGACCGACAATTCATTATAGCCACGAGTAGATTTAAATTACTTTTTTTCCTTTAGAAATGTCATTTTGCTGTCATACTATAGACACCCCCCAGGTATGAAATTTAAAGGAATATTACACTTTTATTGTCTCACTTTAAGCATTATTCAAATCACTGCTCCCAAAAAAAGTCAAAAAGTTAAAACTTTTTTTTGCATTGATACATGTCCCCTGGGGCAGGACCCAGGTCCCCAAACACTTTTTATGACAATAACTTGCATTTTAACCTTTAAAATTAGCACTTTTGATTTCTCCCATAGACTTTGAAAGGGTGTTCTGCGGCTTTCGAATTTGCCGTGAACACCCCAAATTGTTCGCTATTCGGCGAATGGTCAAACAGCCAATGTTCGAGTCTAACTCATGCTCGACCCGAAAGCCCATCCCTAGTGTTCGGCTCATCCCTATTCCTTATACTCCTCCTCTCAGCACCTCTGTAGTTCAGTAGGCAGGTGTTCTATCAGAAATCCGCTACCCATCAGAAAATGCAACCTTTTCTACAGAATTCAAGGAACTAAATTTGTGAGGATCTTTATAATGTAAGTTTCCAAACTTCAAGGTTGTTAAGATTAATAGGAGTAGGCTAGAAATAATTAAAATGCTACGTGCAAATGAATATATGACCATGGATACATTTAGGGCCCATCTTGGGCGGGTGCGCAGGGTTCTGCGCACCTCGGCGCTGCAGAGGAGGGGGCGCCGAAAGGGTCAGACTGCTCTCCTCCCTCCTTCTCTCCTTGTGTCACACAAAGAGCCGGTTCTAGTGTAAGGCAGCTGCTAGGGTGCCAGGAGGGCACTGAAGCCGGGAGTGACAAAATGTCCCTAAAGAAAAGTTACGCCGCCGCCGCCGCCGCCGCCCTCCACTCTTATCTAGCTCAGCAGCACAGGTACAGGCACAAAGCGCACCATGACAGGCAGCACAGCCCCCACAATATGAACTCCAGCCACTGTTTCCAGTGGTGGAATTACCGGCTGGAATCTCTAACTATGCAGGGGAGGGGGGCGATCGGCAGCTCTGTGATGTCCCTCCAGCCAGCACAGTTCGCTTCCCGAGTGTCAGTGTATACAATGGAGATGGGGAGGGGCCTGCTTGTACACTCTGAGTCTTGCCGATACATGCTCGGGTCAGAGGCCCCTCTCCTCTCCATTGTATACACTGACACTCGGGAAGTGAACTGTGCTGGCTGGAGGGACATCCTGCAGATATCACAAGGAGGCATGTACAAGGGCTGCTGCTTGGCCTTCTCATGTAAGGTAAGCCCGACACTGGCCCCGCACCTGTGACACTGGCCCCCCCACCTGTGACAGTGCCCCCCACCGGTGATACTGGCTCCCTACCTGTGACTCTGGCCCCCGCCACCTGTGACACTGGCCCCCCCAGCTGTCACACTGGCCCCCACCTGTCACACTGTCCCCTTGGCACAATACCCCCCTGTCATACTGCCCCCCTCCTGTAACACTGCCCTCCATCATTCTGCCCTCTCGTCACACTGCCCCCTTCTGTCATATTTACCCCCCTCCTGTTACACTACCCCCGTCATACTGCCCCCAAAGCCCCCCTCCTTTCACAGTGCTCCCTCATTACACTGCCCCCTCCTGTCACACTTCCCCCCTCTTGTTACAATATCCCCCTGTCATACTGCCCCCTCCTGTCACACTGCCCCCCTTCTTTCACACTCCCCCCTCCAGTCACACTTTCCAGATACCCTTCTTTTGTCACACTGCCCTCCTCCTGTCAAAATACCCCTTCACACTGCCCCCCCATCCTTTCACAATACCTCCCCCCATCATACTACGGTTCAGGGGCCCTTCATGGTTTCTTGCACTGGGGCACTGAAGGTTATAGTTACACCTCTGCTACTGCAGTTCCGGCTGCTACTCCTCCTCCCTCCCAGGTAACGGGCATAAAACTGCCTTTTTTTGCACTGCTTATCTCCCTCCAGACAGTAGGCTCCAGCCCCCTGCAATTAACAAGGTTCCTATCCACCAGTCCAGCACAAAGATGACAATCGCCGCTAAACTGGTGGCATGTGGGATGAGGGGGAGGAGCCGAGTAAAACCAGCAGGCACAGTAGTGGGATCAGCGTGGTACCATTACCAAGACATACCATTTGCTTACCAAAAAATGTACCTCTTAGCCCCCTGTTCACACTGAATCTGATAAAACACACTATAGTGCATTACCAGGATATTCTGTGCTGCTTCATTAAAAGTAATATACTGACATCAAATTTTACTAGGATAAAGCAGTACTTGGTACCAGACTAGGTGGAGCTGTGTGTGGAGTACCTATACCTATTACTGGAGCAGACGGAGTGGTGAAAGGCCACTCTTGGGAGAAAGTGTTGCTACCTGCAGTGTTGCTCTTTGAGCAAAGTGGCTGCAATTATCCAGCAGATGACAAAGGCATGTCACCTCATAAGTTTAAGATGTCATGTTTTGTGTTAAGCAGATGGTATGTGCTCTGACTTGGTGATGGTACACTGAAGTCAGTGCAAACAGCTTGCAGTGGATCTGCACAAGTTTATCATGGCATAATTTTAATGAATTATTTGTATGAAATTTAGTTTTTTATATTTATTTTGTATACTGTATTTATTGGCGTATAACACTCACTTTTTCACCCTAAAACTCGGGTGCAAATAGCACGTGCGTGTTATACGCCAATACTTTAATTTTAGCTGCCTCGGAGGGGACAAGGAGGGTGCAGGACGAGCGCTGTCAGATTACATACAGTGAGAATCTCCTGTTTACTTGGCGGCCTCTGTAATAGGAAGTCCCGTCTCCTGGGCCTCCATTGGACCACTGTTCTGTCTATAATAGGAGATTCTCACTGTATATAATCTGTCTGCGCTCATCTCGCCCCCCCTCCCTGTCCCCCCTAGGCTGCAGATTGGCATTGATCAGGCTGCACTGATGGCAATGGTGAGGCTGCTGGATTGATGTGGACTGATGAGGTTGCATTGATGACACTTGTGAGGCTGCAGATGGGCATTGATCAGGCTGTATTGATGGCAATGTTGAGACTGCAGATGGGCACTGACCCTTATTTTGTTTCAAAGTTCCTTATTTAAAATGTAAGTTTTTTTCCTGAAACTTCCCTCTTAAAATGAATGTGTGTGTTATACACCTGTGCGTGTTATACGCCGATAAATACGGTATATTTTTTATATATTTTTGCATTGTTTAATGCATATTATGTATTGTGCTAGGACTGCGGAAGGTACATGTATTAACCACTTTAATACCGGGCACTTACACCCCCTTACTGCCCAGGCCAATTTTCAGATTTCAGCGCTGTCACACTTTGACTGACAATAGCAACACTGTACCCATATGAAATTGTTATTTTTTTTTCACACAAATAGAGCTTTCTTTTGGTGGTATTTGATCACCACTGGTTTTTTTTTGCAAAACGAATGGAAAAAGACTGAATGTTTTAAAAAAAAGTTTCTTGGTTTCTATTATAAAACTTAGCAAATAAGTAATTTTTCTCCTTCACTGATGCGGCTGCACTGATGGGCACTGATGTGACTGCACTGATGGGCACTGCTAGACTGCTGATGGTGATAGGTGGCATTGATGGGTACTGATGGGGTGATTGAACACATCTGATCACATGGGAAAGGGCCGCTGTGATTGGCCCTTTACTGCGATCTGTAAACTCTGCTGACTCTGATGTAAGAGGGGCACTGAGAACCTTGATTGTAAGGTGGAAATGTTGGGAACTTTGATGTAAAGGGGAATTTCATTGTGGAAAGGAGGGTGTGGTGGGAGTACGGGGGGGGGGGCACCAAAATAAACCTTTGCCTGTGTAGACAAAAATCCTTGCACCAGCCCTGGTCACACATAGCGCACTGAGCTTCCTGAAATGCCTGGTGGTGCTGTAACAAAGTTCCGCCTCCTAGACTGGGCTCCTGTAATTGAAGGCACACTGATCCAATGCCATGAAATTGAATCAGTGTGACGTGTAACATAGGAGCCCACGAGTTTGAATCCAAGCTCTGTGACAGCAGGAGATTGCTGCTCTGTGTGATCCATCTAAGGACAATGGTAGGCTGCAAATGGTGAACACTGGTAGGCTGCAATTGGCGGGCACTGGTAGGCTGCAATTGGTGAGCACTAATAAAGCTGCAATTGGTGGGCACTGATAAGGCTGAAATTGGTGGGCACTGATAAGGATGAAATTGGTGGGCACTGATAAGGCTGAAATTGATGGGCACTAGTAGGCTGCATTCTATGAGCACTGATAAGCTGCATTTGATGGGCACTGATGAGGCTGCATTGATGCATTGATCTCTTGAATCATTTCCACAGTCTCTGACCATCTCTTGTATTATGTCTGCAGTCTCCTGTAGTATGTCTGCAGTATGTCTGTGGGCTCTTTCTAAAAGACTCTAACAGAGGCCCTCTCTGTGTCCATTAGAGAGACCCCCCTCCAGGTCCCATTGGAGTACTTTGCTTCTATTCCTGTATTTTGTTTATTGTTAGGAGATTGTGGGAGGATCCCAGGGTAACGAAGACTCCTTAGGGGAGCATCTCTGTGGTCGTTGCCATAGAAACATTTGTAAGGGGGAGGGGTTAGCAAGATGACCATGCCCATGTGGGGGCGCCAGAAATATTTCTGTACCCAGGCGCCTGTGACCCTAGGATCAGCCCTGGATACATTTTAATTTACTGTAAATTAGAGAGTGCAGAAAAGCAGGGGTAATGTATCACAAGCGCATTTTCAAATTACCATTCCCTTGTACGGCCACATCTGTCCAGAGCATCACTTCTTGTGGCAAGCCTGTTTTCCCATTCCTGGAAACATCTTGCCGGTCTGTGCTCACCCTGTAACTATGAAGGAAGCTAAGAGTATTTCCCACAGGATTATCTATGCCACTGAATATTATGGAAGAGACAATGGAAAAAGGGATGTGTGGCGCTACCCAGTGGTAATGAACAAGATATGTATAAGGGAGGACTACACAGTGGGTGTGTGAACCTCACCAGTGCAAAAAACATGCAATACCAAGGCTCTGGGAACCTCAGACAACTTCTGTCTAGCAGAGCGAAAGAGGAGATTATTGAGGAATACGCCTAACCTTACCTGGAGCCAGAGGATTACAATTACAGCAGATATCGTGGTGAACTGGTTGTACTGAGTGTGGTCACATGCGCATTGCCCCATTGGGGGTGGCTGGATCCGGTGAGTGGGGACCCTTGTGGGGAGCACAAAAGTCACCTGGAGACACTGGGAGCACTCAAGTCAAATATTTTTTCTGCTATACACCTGAGCATTTCCAGATTTATATCCTATATGAACTGTCATATATTCACCACATAAACAGATGCACATTTGTTTTTGGAGTTGATTGGAACTTTGGAACTGTATAATTTCCCTCATGGGGAATATTATGTTTGGGATTTTTTGACACAATATTTTTAGATATGTTTATCTTTTAATTTTATTAATTTTCACTGTAATAACTTGGTAGTTGGGCCTATTACTACCAGATATTTACGCATATTCTTTTTTTTTTTAATTGTATTTTTATTAAGATATTTTCAAAAATAAAAGAAACATAGTGTACATATTGTAGTTATAGCAATCAAGAAAATAAAATAAGCATGAGTAAGATTACAATAGTAGTGAGTCAATACATATTGTGAGATAAGAGCCAAATGAAATCAGGAAAGAATGATCATCTTGCTGCAAACTTTACTATAAAAGTTCAATTTGTAGATATGGGGCAATAAAAGAGAAAACAGAAGCCGGGAACCTATGAAGGGCCATGCATATAATGGTCCCAAGGTGCCCAAATCTTATCAAATCTCTCCACCTCATCCTCGACCATGGCTGTCATATGCTCTATTCTGCGAATATCAGTGACAGTTTGTATAAGCTGCGTCTGGGTAGGGGGGAAGTGGAGAGCCAACACGCAGGGATAGCTCTTTTGGCGTCCAGTAATACATATGATGCCAATTTGTTCAAGGATTTACCCATATCAGGAAACGGGAGACCCAAAAGGAGATGAACCGGATCTAACGGGATCTGGGATGCAAGGATCTGCTGGAACACTGACACCACCATGGACCAAAAGGGAGCTATCAGATCACACTGCCAAAAAATGTGATAGTGGGAACCTCTAATCCTTCCGCATCTCCAACATAGAGGAGAGAGGGAAGTATCGTAACGGTGCAAGACCTCAGGGGTCCTATACCAAAACAAAAGCACCTTATAAGCTGTCTCTTTTTGCGCTACACATCGGGAAATTTTGGATGTTGAGGTCCAAATTTTAGTCCATTGGGATGGGGAAATTTGTTGTTGCGTCAGAAGAGACCATTTACTCATATATGTGTGGGGCTCCGCAGAGAGTGGAAGGTTCTCTTGCAGGAGGCGGTTGGTATGGACCCTGGGAGCAAAGAACTTCAAAGTGTGTAGATTTGGTCAAAGTAAGAGAAGGTGAGAGGGATGCTAAATAATGCGTTATTTGGAGGTATGAAAAGAACAGCTGATTTGGAATAGAGTGTTTTATTTGTAGGTCTTGGAAGGAGTATATTTTCCGGGTGACAGGGTGTACGAAATGTCTAAGCTGAAACAAACCCACCTTGGCCCAAGGGAACATCCGGGAGTGTGAAAGGCTATCAGGTAGAAGGGGATTATATAGCACATTGGAGAGAGGCGGGCAGGAGGAAGCTAGTGAGAACTTGGTATAACAGGATCTCCATATCCTGAGTGAGAACAGTGTGGGTCCCAGGCATAGACCGTGGAGCTTGGGGTCAGCAAATAAGGCAGGAGACCATACCAGGGAACAGGGGTGAGCCGGGAACAATGAACCCATCTCTAGCTCCATCCACCTGTTTGGGGGAAGCAAGCTGGCCCAAGACACCACCGCATGGAGGTGGGAAGCCAAGTAGTACTTATGGATGTCCGGGGCCCCCATACCCCCCTGCCCCCTGGGGGAAAAAATGGCTGAACTGGCTACTCTATGGGCCCCGTCCCTCCATATAAAATTGAGAAACCATCTTCTAAGGAGTTTCAATTGGGCCATCGGGATAGGAACAGGAAGTGTTTCAAAATAATATAATAACTTGGGCAACACTGACATCTTCAGAACATTTATCCTGCCTATCCAAGATATCGGTAGGGGATTCCATCTATTTAACATATCTTTGATAGATTTAAATAAGGGGATATAATTGGCTGCGTAAAGGGTAGAATATGAGGGGGTGATCTGTATGCCTAAATATTTGAGGGATGATGTGCACCAGCTATAGGGATATGAATTTTTAAGTGAAATTAGATTGTCAGGAGGGAGATGTAAAGGCAGGGCTTCGGTTTTGGACGTGTTAATCTTATAACCCGAAAGAGAACTGAACTGAGATAGGCGGGCATGTAGGGAAGGGAGTGATACATGGAGATTAGTGAGGGTCAGAAGCGCATCATCAGCAAACAAGGAGAGTTTATACTCTCTTTGTCTCATAGGGACCCCTCGTATGTCTGGGTGTGATCTAATAGCCTCAGCCAATGGCTCCAGGCATAGTATGAAGATGAGAGGTGAGAGGGGACAGCCTTGCCTGGTACCATTAGACATAAGAAATGATCTAGTGCTCAGTCTGAGACTGTGGAACTCTGTGTAAGTGGAACTGGTATAAGTGGTGAGTTAAAAACCAAAGTTTAAAACAGGAGGTTATAACAGGGGTCATAGTACCTCTGTAGTGTGAGTACCTGAGTGTTTTCTGAGTGGTGTGTGTGGATCGTTAGTACTTGTGTATTGTGTACTGTATACTTGAGTATTGTGAGTGCACATAGGTCTGCGACTGTTCTGCGATTGCACGTAGGTCTGTGAGTACCTGTGTATTGTCTTGTTGTGTACCTGTGTATTGTCTTGAGTATTAGTGCCAGGAAGCTAGCTGTTAGGCAATTTGGACAGGGTAAAATCCCCAAATCCTCACTTAATTTAATAGGTACGATGCCCGGCGGGTGTGGAGAGGCGACTCTTTGTACATCTTGCTGCATGTATGCGTTCCTTGATCATCCGATCGAGGGCGAATACTGCTGTGCAAAACCTAAGCACATTGTTTCCCTGGCAGCCCAGGTTCTGAATCTGGGGAAGCAACTGTCAGCACTGAGAAGTCCCTCCATACTAAAGGAGAGCCAGGAACGTACACAGCAGGTGCCGGCAGGGGCCAGCACAGAGGCGGGTGGAGACAAAGAGGAGCAGGCACTAGCAAAGAGTAGATGGGTGACAGTCAGGAGGGGTAGAGGGAGAAGTGCCAGGGAGGCCGATCCAGGACTGGAGCATCCCAATAAGTACACTCCATTGAGTTACATTGGTAAAACCAGTCAGGGACCAGCACTGCTGGAGCTGAGGGACTCTCCTAGCTGCCAGGGGAAAAACTCCTCCAGTGAGAGTGGGGGGGCAGCAAGGGGAAAGGAAAGACAGATTCTGATGGTAGGGGACTCAATTCTTAGAAGGACAGAGAGGGCAATCTGTAACCAAGACCTGAAGCGCCGAACAGTATGTTGTCCACCAGGCGCTCGGGTTCGGCACATCATGGATCTTGTGGACAGATTACTGGGAGGGGCTGGGGAAGACCCGGCTGTCATGGTGCACGTTGGCACCAATAACAAAGTCAGAGGCAGTTGGAGTGTCCTAAAGAACGATTTTAGGGACTTAGGAGCTAAATTGAGGAAAAGGACCTCCAAGGTAGTATTCTCAGGAATACTACCGGTACATCGAGCCACACCAGAAAGGCAGAGGGAGATTAGGAAAGTAAACAAGTGGCTGAAGAGCTGGTGTAGTAAGGAGGGGTTTGGGTTCCTGGAGGACTGGGCCGACTTCTCAGTCGGTAACCGGTACTATAGAAGGGACGGACTGCACCTAAATGAGGAGGGTGCAGATCTGCTGGGAATGAAGATGGCCAAAAAGTTAGAGGGGTTTTTAAACTAGGCGATGGGGGGGAGGGACCAGAGACAGAGATAGCCAGCGCGGAAGATATTCCAGAGGGTAGTATTGGGGGCATTAGTGGAAGGTTAACCAAAGCACATAAACACAAGGTGAGTATAGTAGCAATCCTAGTTGCAATCTCGAAACACCCAATATGAGGACAATATGCGACCGGTCTAAACTATGTGGCATGTTCACCAATGCCAGGAGCATGGCGGACAAGATGGGTGAACTAGAGATACTGTTGTATAAGGAGGATTTGGATTTTGTGGGAATTTCAGAGACCTGGTTCAACAGCTCTCATGATTGGCTGGCAAACATTCAAGGGTATACCCTATACCACAAGGATAGAGAGGGTAAAAAAGGGGGAGGAGTATGCCTATATATCAAGAATAATGAACAAGCGAATGTGAGAGATGACATCACTGAGGGAGCTAGAGAGGAGGTGGAATCCTTATGGGTAGAGCTCCAAAGGGATGAAGCTAAGGGGAAAATAATACTGGGAGTATGCTATACGCCCCCTAACCTGAGGGAGGAAGTGGAGACAGATCTCCTATCACAAATTGGATTAGCAGCAAGGATGGGAAGTGTTATCATAATGGGGATTTTAATTATCCAGACATAGACTGGGCGGAGGGAACCGCGCATTCATTTAAGGCTCGCCAGTTCCTTAATGTCTTGCAGGACAATTTTATGGGTCAGATGTTAGACGCACCAACTAGAAATAAAACATTACTGGATCTACTGATTACCAACAATACAGACCTGATCACGGATGTGGAAATACAGGGCAATTTAGGTAACAGCGATCACAGGTCAATTAGTTTCAGTATAAATCACACAAATAGGAAACATGAAGGGAACACAAAGACACTGAATTTCAAAAGAGCCAACTTCCCTAAACTACAAACCTTACTAAAAGGCATAAATTGGGATAAAATATTAGGAACAAAGAATATGGAGGAGAGCTGGGTTTGCTTTAAGAGCATATTAAATAAGGGCATTAGCCAATGTATCCCATTGGGTAATAAATTTAAAAGAGCGAACAAAAATCCTGGATGGCTTAACTCCAATGTAAAAATGCATATAAAAGCAAAGGAGAAGGCCTTCAAAAAATACAAGGTTGAGGGATCATCCTCAGCATTCAGACTTTATAAAGAATGTAACAAGAAATGTAAGGGTGCAATTAGGACGGCTAAGATAAAACATGAAAGACAGATAGCGGAGGAGAGCAAAAAAAATCCCAAGAAATTCTTTAAGTATGTAAACAGTAAAAAAGGGAGGACAGACCATATTGGCCCCATAAAGAATGAGGAAGGACATCTGGTTACAAAGGATGGGGAGATGGCGAAGGTATTGAATTTATTCTTCTCCTCAGTCTTCACGAGGGAATCGGGGGGCTTCAGTAACCAAAGCTGCAGTGTTTATCCTCATGACACAACACAGGAAGCACCTCCATGGTTAACAGAGGACAGAATTAAAATTAGACTTGAGAAACTTAACATTAATAAATCACCGGGACCAGATGGCTTGCATCCGAGGGTACTTAGGGAACTCAGCCAAGTGATTGCCAGACCGTTGTTCCTAATTTTTACAGACAGTCTATTGACTGGAATGGTACCAGCTGATTGGAGAAAAAGCCAATGTAGCACCAATATTTAAAAAGTTAAAAAGGGCCCAAAATACATCCCTGGGAATTACAGACCAGTTAGCCTAACATCAATAGTATGTAAACTCTTGGAGGGGATGATAAGGGACTATATACAAGATTTTAGTAATAAGAACGATATCATTAGCAGTAATCAGCATGGATTCATGAAGAATCGTTCTTGCCAAACCAATCTATTAACCTTCTATGAGGAGGTGAGTTGCCATCTAGATAAAGGAAGGCCCGTAGATGTGGTGTATCTGGATTTTGCAAAAGCATTTGACACAGTTCCCCATAAATGTTTACTGTACAAAATAAGGTCCGTTGGCATGGACCATAGGGTGAGTACATGGATTGAAAACTGGCTACAAGGGCGAGTTCAGAGGGTGGTGATAAATGGGGAGTACTCAGAATGGTCAGGGGTGGGTAGTGGGGTTCCCCAGGGTTCTGTGCTGGGACCAATCCTATTTAATTTGTTTATAAACGACCTGGAGGATGGGATAAACAGTTCAATCTCTGTATTTGCAGATGATACTAAGCTAAGCAGGGCAATAACTTCTCCGCAGGATGTGGAAACCTTGCAAAAAGACCTGAACAAATTAATGGGGTGGGCGACTACATGGCAAATGAGGTTCAATGTAGAAAAATGTAAAATAATGCATTTGGGTGGCAAAAATATGAATGCAATCTATACACTGGGGGGAGAACCTCTGGGGGCATCTAGGATGGAAAAGGACCTGGGGGTCCTAGTAGATGATAGGCTCAGCAATGGCATGCAATGCCAAGCTGCTGCTAATAAAGCAAACAGAATATTGGCATGCATTAAAAGGGGGATCAACGCAAGAGATAAAACGATAATTCTCCCACTCTACAAGGCTCTGGTCCGGCCGCACCTGGAGTATGCTGTCCAGTTCTGGGCACCAGTCCTCAGGAAGGATGTACTGGAAATGGAGCGAGTACAAAGAAGGGCAACAAAGCTAATAAAGGGTCTGGAGGATCTTAGTTGTGAGGAAAGGTTGCAAGCACTGAACTTATTCTCTCTGGAGAAGAGACGCTTGAGAGGGGATATG
Organism: Aquarana catesbeiana; assembly: GCF_042186555.1. Lineage (NCBI taxonomy): Eukaryota > Metazoa > Chordata > Amphibia > Anura > Ranidae > Aquarana > Aquarana catesbeiana. The sequence goes on along the minus strand of NC_133329.1, from coordinate 300,045,821 downwards.
ATTTCAATTTACAAATACTGTACTGGTGACCCCACAATAGGGATAAAACTTTTTCGCAGAAGAGAGTTTAATAAGACTCGTGGCCACTCATTACAACTAGAAGAAAAGAGGTTTAACCTTAAACTACGTAGAGGGTTCTTTACTGTAAGAGCGGCAAGGATGTGGAATTCCCTTCCACAGGCGGTGGTCTCAGCGGGGAGCATTGATAGCTTCAAGAAACTATTAGATAATCACCTGAATGACCGCAACATACAGGGATATACAATGTAATACTGACATATAATCACACACATAGGTTGGACTTGATGGACTTGTGTCTTTTTTCAACCTCACCTACTATGTAACTATGTAACTATGATCTGGATGAGAAGGATGCTAATTGGACCTGGGAAGAGGGGTTGGAGTAAAGGGCATGAAGAGCCATAAGGAAAGGACCTCTCAATCCGAACTCAGTAATGCCCCATACACACGGTCGGATTTTCCGATGGATAATGTCCGATCGGAGCTTGTTGTCGGAAATTCTGACCGTGTGTGGGCTGCATCGGATATTTTCCAACGGATTTTCCGACACACAAAGTTTGAGAGCAGGCTATAAAATTTTCCGACAACAAAATCTGATCGCGTAAATTCCGACCGTGTGTGGCCAGTTCCGACGCACAATGCCACGCATGCTCAGAAGAACTTCCGAGACGGAACCGCTCGGTCTGGTAAAATTAGCGTTCGCAATGGATACAACACTTTTGTCACGGTGCAATGTTAAAAATGGTTTAATACAGCGCACTCTCTTCTTCTTTATAATGTGAGAAGAATGAAGTACGGTAGTTTTGCTGCTCATATTCAAACAGACTTCTCACAAACTTCTTTCTTTATTATTTATCGGGATTCCCTCAATATATTTTGATTTGTCACATCTGACAAAATTATTTTTGTGTTGTTTTATTTTTTTTTATTTTAAGGCATAATTTTTTTTTTTTTAGGTTTGTATTTTTTTTAAGGCTGATCTTTGTTTTATTTTATTTTTAGTTTTACTCTAGAATATTTCTGTGTGTGTTTTGTGTGTCAAGTTACCACAACACAATTAATATCTTGTATTATTTAATCTCAAGGAGGTTGCTTGGTGTTGGTGTCTCTTGTTAATTTCACATTGTACTTTAGAAATGTACCTGAATCCTCACAAACTTTTTGAATGAAAAAACACATAGGCGAGTATAATTGAAACAAAAATTCCTTTATTAAGGGCTCAGAACCAAACAATGGGGGAGGCAACGCTGGAGAAACAGCAGAGATTGGCGAAGCCTTGGACCCCCAGGGCAAACATCAATTCTTTAACATCAAAATTGGTGGCCTGAGGAGTCCATATCTAAGGGAGTGCAGTCTGGTCTAGAAGTCCCCGAGATCCGGAAAGCAGCAGATGACATCTGTGTTCCCAGGCTGTGGTACTACAAGAGCCTGCATCTTTTGCCAGACTAGACTGGACCCAGGGTCATCACTTTCTGGTCTTCTTTCCACGCTTCCTTCCTGGCTGTGGCTCTGCTGTTGAAGATGTGGCAGGAGGAGGAGTAGGACCTGGAGGAGGAGGAGGACTAGTAGGACCTGGAGGAGGAGGAGGAGTAGTAGGACCAGGAGGAGGAGGAGGACCATGTGTGAGGTCACAAATGTGGGTAGCAGATGTTATTTGGCCCCTCAACCCCTTATTGAGAGCTTCCAACATTAAGGACTCACACATGAGTTGTTGGCCCTCCTCCATCCGCTGCATTTTGCATGCAATTATGCCAGCAAAGTCCTCCTCCACAGTGTGGGGGGCTGTCAGGGCCTCTGTAGCCTTCCAAAAGAGGCCTTTGGCAGCCTCCTCCAGGGTACTCCTCTTCCTGCCACTTTCTCTTTGCAGGTGGCTATTAGGGACAGGGATATTAGGCAGCCTGCTCGGTCCTACCACCTCCTGGCTGAGACTTCCCTGTGTATGAAAAAGAGACATGGTTTTAGTTTTTGCATCATTAATCACAATCATAAATTAGTACTCCAAACTAACATCTAGTTAACATAATTGATGGGACAACCAGAAATATTTAGAGGAATGCTATACCTGGCTCAAGCTGGGCTCCTCCACATGTTGCTGCCTGGAAGGCCCAGGTTGGGCTTCAGAAGCCTCAGCTGGGGGGGAGGGAGCGTGGAAGGAAGACTGGAGAGTGATGACCTGGGTTCAGTCTGGCCTGCCAGAAAATGCAGCCTGTCATAGTACCACATCCTGGGGACATAGATGTCATCTGCTGCTCCGGATCTCTGGGAATCCTGGACCTTCTTGTGCTCCCTTAGATAAGTGCTCCTCAGGCCACCAATTAGGATCTTCAAATAGGTCATGTCTGCCGTGGGGATCACCGTCTTCACAAATTCCAGCAATTGATCCAGTGCTGCCTTCCTCTTTGTTTGGTTCTTATAATGTGGGTGGTTTATCTCCCAAAGACAAGGCAGCTCCCTGAACATATCTATGAAGATTGCCATAAAGTCGTTATCTTTCAAGATATCCATTTTCACTGCAAGACACAACACAAGACAAACCCTAATGTCAGGCATAACTCTCCTAATCTAGTTACAATATAGGCCTCAATCTAAAAGCAGTATAGGCCCAAGTTTGGCACTTACCTTTGTTATCACAATCGGCGCCTCCGATACTCCTTCCTCCGCTCACAGATCATACGTACTACGCACGCGTGTTACGCTTTATACACACTGCGCATGCGTGCAACTCCGCCCGCCCCTGACGTTCTTTCTAGTCTATTCCCCGCCCCTTTTCTTTTGGCACAGTGGGTGAAGAGCACATGGTGGAGTCAGAGCAGGTGCGTGCTAATTATAGCAACGAGGAGGAGGTTGTACGACGATTGAAAGATCAGCTCAGGAAGCGGTGGTCGGACCTGAAATTAAGAGAGCCCGAGCAGTACAGAAAGATCCGGAGAGTGCTGCAAAAAAGTAAGTAGTTGTGCTGTGTTCCTATTCTTTTTGTCTTTATTACGTTCATGCTGCTCCATGTGCTTTTCTTAAGTGTTGTACAGTTTAAAATGGCAACTTTCATGTTCATGGGCACATTATTCCTTCGTATCAAACATTTTTCTTTCGGCCTATAAAACACCATTGTTTTGGCCATATGCATTTTCCCACATTTTTTAGGACCTACTTGTATGAAAAATATTTGGTTGTGTAGATGGGTTTGTTACTAGAATGAAATGCAAACTAGATTCTGTGTAAGGAGAGGACACTCAGCAGCTGGTTTCACATCTGGACACTGGAGCAATAGTGTGGGACACAAGAACACCCTTTTTATTAGGGGGCCCACACAGGTGCTCCAGTGGATACTATAGGGGGGTCTCCATCTGTGAAGCTTGTACAAAACAGGTAAAGTATTGAAGCTTGACAAAGGACGCTAAAAATTCAACATCTTGGAACTCTGCAAAAATAGACAATTGTACCCCACTTCCAAGCAATGTTTCATCTTTATAGTTCTGCCATCAAATATCTGTGTGCTAAGTATACCATTTTTGTTTTACATAGGGGAGAAAAGACTCGGAGGACACCCCTCATCCGAGGAGACCACAGACCCCCCACCTCGGGAAGAAGGGGAAATCAACCCAGAACAAGCAGAACAGGAGGAGGAAGACGTGGTGGAAATAGGCACCACAACAGGTGAGTGTCTGCGACCACAGGCTCAGGTAAGAGATGAATGCCGGCATATTTATAATACCTGTTTTTTTTTTGGTTTCCCTCTTTTTAGGTGATCGTGATGTTGTGGATCCAGGGCATTTCACCTCAGAAAGTGCACAGATCCTGATCGGGGAGATCATGGGGTGTAATTTAGCATTGGAAAACCTCAAGAAAAACATCAATGATGTTATTCAAAAAAATAAAAACATCATTGATGTTTTGGGGAGAGTTTAAAACCCCTCCAAATCCCTTTGTTTTTTTGTTTGCTACAATGTTAAAAATTTTTTAGCGATTTTTAGAAAAGCCAAATTTTGAGGATGCACACAGTGTGTCAATATGTGCTATCTGCCATCACGGGAGATCAATGGACGCGTTTTGGGGGTGCAACCCCTTCCACAATAATAAAGTAGCTGAGAGGAAGGGGTTGCTCCCTCAAAACACGTCCCTTGATCCCCCGTGATGGCAGCTAGCACATGTTGACATTCGTAAATTGGTGTGCATCTTCAAAATTTGGCTTTTCCTGGGGTGACTTCACCCCATCTGAATGCAATATCAAACGCAGTTCCTAAATACTCATGTCTGATATTGCCTTCAAGTTTTACCCAATGTGAACTTTGTAAGTTCAAGATTTGTGTCTTTCTTGTTGTTTTGAAACATGCCTGTTTTATCTTAAATTGACATTTCTATTTTTGATAATGCCACCCCAGAAAATTGTTATACAACAAACATGTTGGTTTGTTTTAAAAACCTTTTCTAAATGCACATGTGATTGTGCAGGTATTAAAAAGATTGTTAATCAAGAATGTGTGGATTATTGTCTCAAAGCTACAACACTTTTGTGGTGATGTAATTGCTGATTTCTGTGACAACGGGTGTTATTTCCTAAGGGCAAATCCACTTTGCACTACAAGTGCAGTTTCAGTGCATTTTCAAGTGCACTTGTAGTGCAAAGTGTATTTGCCTTTAGTAAATAACACCCAACAGTGCCTTGTATAAGGTTACACAATCACGCCATTTTCAGGACTCACCACATTTCGGTCAGGGTCAGCTAAAACAAACACAAGCATTAAATGTCACCAAAGATTTGCTTAATTTTTTTCTTATTTGATCAAGGTTTCACAAGTTGTCTGGCATATTGATGGCCCCCCTACCCGCAAAGAACTCAAGGTATATTAGCCGGACATCACGGGCACTCAGGGAGGGCAAGCCAGGACGGCCACTTTCAAGCGCCGTCAGGGTTGTTTCATTTATAATTCCGGCCTCAGGCCCAACTGAGCCAGCATAGTTGGCAGAATGTTGCCATAAAAAGTTATGTAGAACACAGCACGCCAGGATTATATGATTCAGTTTATACTCCGCCATATGGATGGGTGTAAGAAATAGGCGGAACCGGCTGGCCATGATTCCAAATGTGTTCTCCACCACTCTTCTGGCTCTGGCCAGCCGGTAATTAAAAACCCTCTGGTCCGGGGTGAGGGTCCTCATCGGGAATGGCCGCATAAGGTGGTCCCCCAGCGCAAAGGCTTCATCCTCAACGAAGATGAATAGGAGTCCTTCCACATTGTCTTCTGGAGGTGGCAAGTCCAAGCTGCCATTCTGGAGACACCTGTAAAACTCCGTCTGGGTGATGACTCCACCATCGGACATCCGGCCATTCTTCCCCACGTCCACATACAGGAACTCATAATTAGCCGACACCACCGCCAACATCACAATACTATTGAACCCTTTATAATTATAATAGTATGACCCCGAGTTGGGTGGTGGGACGATGTGGACGTGTTTCCCATCAATTGCCCCTCCGCAGTTAGGAAAGTCCCACCGCTGGGCAAAGTGGGAGGCCACAGTCTGCCATTCCTGTGGCGTGGAAGGAAATTGTGGAGGAAAAAAAAAATTAGTCTTTTTGCACATTAAAACATGGAAAGCAGATTAGACACAAACATTCTTGGCCAACATCAAGATAACATTTATTAATGGGAATTTTTAAACACCAAAGTATAAGGTACACCTATCAGATTTCCCCTCCCCCACCCCCTCTCATGGGCCATTTCTAACATTATAGGGGGGGGAGCTCTTGGACAGGTAACCCTCTCCACTTCATTGAGAGATGAATGCCTAAATAATGGGTATTACTTTGAACAGCCCCTCCTTAGTTACACTATTGACAGCCCACTGGACAGGTAAGAAGTGTCATAATACAAAGATATAAATACACATTGTACACATTTGAGCACATTTGGACATTCTGCTATTACCTATCAAGATAATAATAGGATACAAAAACTTTAAACAGTACCATTTGAAAGTATACAGGCAGGCCCTTGCACTACATGCTTTGGGGAATTCATCCATAAATCTGACCACAAAAGAGATGGGTATAGTGTCTATGGGTTTGGCAAAGTCAGCAGATAGATGATTGAGGATAGATAGAGAATTGTTATCAGCTGACTTAGCAGTTGGGGGGAGGGAGGGTTATAAATGATTTGGGGACCCACAAAAAAAGTCTCTGGCACTCTGCCTGAATTTAAAGCACCAATCACATTTTAAAACATTTTAGGGGGTGTTTGGGGTAAAGCACTACTATGGAGCTGATAAAATACATTGTTAAGTGACTACATGAGGTGAATATAGGGCCAGGAGAGCATGCTGGGGAGGTAAGTGAAGGCAAATATGTATGAAGGAGCAAAATAATAATTACATAAAAATCCAGCATGCATGAGGACAAAGGGGACATTCACAGCATATTCCAATCATAGTAATTAGGGAGTGAGGAAAGAAATACAATATATTATCAAACATTAAATACAATAAAATGTGATATTAAAGGATAAAAATCTTACCTTCATATACTCCTTCTGCAGGACCTGGATGATGGCAGAACAGGTCTCTGGGATAATGATTCCCAGAGCCTGGGGCGAGATGCCTGTCGAGAACTTCAAGTCCTGCAGGCTTCTCCCCGTCGCCAAGTACCGCAGGGTGGTGACTAGCCTCTGCTCCGGAGTGATGCCTCATACAGGTATCCTGCCTGCTAATATAGGGGGTCAGCAAAGCCAACAAACAGTGAAATACGGGGTCCGTCATCCGGAGAAAGTTCCTGAAATCATCAGGATTATTCTCACAGATCTCACGGAGCAAAGGCATATGACAGAACTGGTCATGCTGAAGCAACCAATTCTTGGTCCATGAACTCCTCCCCACCCTGTTCATGGACTGGACTTGTGTCAAGGTCAGGACCCCAACACCAAGCCCCCGCACAGCATGAACTCTACGAGGAGTACGTATACGCAACATGGCTAGAAAGCGGTCGGCTCCTCAGAACGAAGTAACAGAACGCACTGAAGAACAGCAAGGCCTGTGAAGAGCGACCTGAAAAACAGTAACGAACGAACAAGAACACAATGACTCAAATAAGTCACGCGTAGCTTGCTGCACGCACTGAAGAGCAGATACAAACCCACAAGCACAATCTGAACAGCAGAAAACGATCTGAAAACCATGAGTCTGAAAAAGCGCGAATCGTCTCTCACCAAACTTTTACTAACACGAGATTAGCAAAAGGAGCCCAAAGGCTGCCACGCTTGGTTCTGAACTGGCCTTTTCTGGTCTCGTCGTACGTGGTTTACGTCACCGCGTTCTTGGCGATCGGAAATTCCGACAACTTTGTGCGACCGTGTGAACGCAAAACAAGTTTGAGCCAACATCCGTCGGAAAAAATCCTAGGATTTTGTTGTCGGAATGTCCGATCAATGTCCGACCGTGTGAACGGGGCATTAGGGTTGCGAACATGTATGGCCAGCTTAATCGATCGAACGCCTTTTGGGCATCTAGGCTAAGGATCAGGGCGGGTCAGCGGACTCTATTTAATACATCAATAAGGTCAATGGTTCGTCTAGTATTATCCCCTGCACGCCTGGAAGGGAAAAATCCCACTTGATCCTTATCTATTAATTTCTTCAGGAATTGAGAGAGGCGGTTAGCTAGAATTTTGGTAAAGAGCTTGTAATCGGAATTTAAAAAGCGCGATTGGTCTATAGCTGTCTGGGAGCGAAGGGTCTTTGTCCGGTTTAGGTATGACCGTGATATAGGAGTGTAGCAATTGTTGGCAGGGGCGTTGACCTTGTAGAAGGGAGTTAAATAAAGATACCAAGTGTTTTGAAATAGTGGGGAGGAAGGTCTTATAATAAATGTAGGGAAGGCCACCTGGACCTGGGGCTTTGTGGGATGGAAGGGACTTGACAGTTCGAGTAAGCTCTTCTTCAGTAATGGGTTCATTTAAAATCTGCACCTCTGTCTCATTAAGCCGGGGGAGGCGAAGATCCGTCATAAAGGTTTCAAAAGCTGTCTGATCAAAGGGGGGGTGTTAGTCAGGGGAGAGGCAGTTGTAAAGTTTGTTGTAAAATTCCCCAAATACCTGGGTCATCGTCTGCGGACAGTAGGTGGGAGTCCCATATGAGTGTTTTATATGTTCCGGGAAAGATAGGTAGGGCCTAGGACTAAGCCTAGATACTAACATCCCATGTGGTTTATTTGAGAATTCATAGAATTTTTGTTTCGCCCGTAGAATAGATTTATCTATTTTGGACATGTCTATTGACTTTATACGGTTGCGTAGAGAGGTTACCGTGTGCAGCCAGCCCATCGTGGGGGCATGTAGCAGAGAGCGTTCGGCAGCAGCTAGTTCCAAAATTAAAGAGGACTTCTGAAGAGCAGAGTCCCTCTTTTTCTGGGATCCCACAGAAATACACTGTCCTCTAAAAAAGGCCTTATGAGCCTCCCAGAGGACGGACGGGCTGGACAGGGAACCTGTGTTTAAGTGAAAATACTCAGTTAGGGCAGTGAGAAGTTTATCTCTAGAGTCAGGATGTTTAATTAGGGACTCGTTAAGTCTCCAATGACACCTCCTGGGGAAGGCAGCTGAGAGACAAAGGTCCAGGTATAGAGGAGCGTGGTCTGACCAGGTAATTGGACCCAGTTCAGAGGACACTGTGTGGGTAAGCAGAGGGGCTGTCACCAGAAAATAATCTAACCTTGAAAACATCTTGTGGGGAGGGGAATAAAACGAATACTGATGACCAACCGGGTGCTTGATATGCCAAGCATCAAACAGACGGTGGGAGCGAATCAGCTTCCTGAAAGAGTTTGCTAAGGAATGTGGGGCAGAAGGGGGCGCTGCATGGAACAATGATTTCCTATCCCGACCAGGTGAGAGGACAGTGTTGAAGTCACTGACAACTATCATGAAGGGGTGAGCTATTCTGTGTAGTCGTTCAAAGACTTCAGTAAGGAATTTAATTTGACCCGTATTAGGTGCATATACATTCATGATCGTCATAGGGTTAGATAAATATGTGCCTTCCAGGATTATATAACGCCCATGAGGATCAAGATGAGTAGACTTGATCTGGAAGGGACATGAACGTTTGACCAAGATTGCCACTCCAGCCCTTCCAGATGGGTCTGAAGCTAAAAAAGACACTGGGAAGTGTCGAGAGGCAAATTTCAGGGAACCCCCGGCCCGGAAGTGTGTCTCCTGAACCAGGATGACGTCCGCACCGGAGGCCCTGAATTCCTTCAAGGCCATCCATCTCTTTTTAATGGAATTCAAACCCTTCACATTATATGATAACAATTTCAAAGCCATATATAAACATTACATTTCAGCTTCGGGATATTCAAAACAATAGACAACAGCCTAGTAATAGAAATATGCATAAACGGCCTAAGTACAGGCCTTAGCCTATTCAAAAGAGCCCTTATCGTGAGATGATCAATTAACGAAATAAAAAACCAGGAAGTGGAAAAAAATGGGAAAAAAAGGGGGAGACTGAATCATTTGAACTAACTTGGGATGATCCAAAAAAGGGGTCATGAAGAGTTACGTTGCTTAACAACAAAAAGGCCTGTGTGGCCCAAAAACTGGGAAAATAAAGAAAAAAAAAAGAAAAAAAACGACTGCACAGAAAGGCCTGAGCAAAGTTTACTCAGGAATCCTTGGCCGAAGCCTGAGGACCAGTAGGGGAGCATAGCCGTCTCCAAAATAGTGAGGGACCCGTGACTGCCCGCCACAGTGACCCGCCTATAGCGTTACCTGACTAAACACAACTCTAGGTAACCTGGGGAGATGCAGCCAAGAAGGAACCATTAAACAAAAAAACAAAAAAAAACAACTGCATCCTATGGATAATGGACTGCAATAAAAAAAACTAGAAAAAAAAAAAATTGTTAACCCGGCAATAACAATAGCCTAAACTGCGCAGGGCGTCCACAGGTGAGGACGCACTGCAAACATGGTGGGACCAAATAGGGAGACAGACAACAATCAGGACCCGTAATAAGGATATGGATCAAGTAGAAATGTCCACATCAAATCAGGTGGGAGGTCTTGAGCGTTGAGAGCGCTGGGGGGGTGGAGTAGGCCTTTGATCTTCTGCTTCTCACTGGGGTCCAGATTCTGGACGGGGCAGAGAGTGGGCGTGGAGTGGTAGGCAAAGCCTGTTCTATGTCCGCTGGAAGAGGTGACGAACCTAGCCGTTTTATGAAAGCATCACCTTCTTGAAGGTCCCGTAGGACGTGTTGGACCCCCTCTAGAGTAATGTTGAGGCAAAATGGAAAGCCCCAGTAATAAGGGACCTTATGTTGCTGTAGATGGGAGGTGATGGGTCGTAGGGAGCGACATTTAGCCAGGATGATCGGGGAGAGATCACTAAACAGTTGGATCCTGTCACCCTTGTAATCAATACCTGATCTGTTGCGTGTGGCCCTGGTCAGAATCTCTTTACTCTCATAGAAGTGGAAATGTACCACGATGTCACGTGGTCTGGCCCCCGCTGGGGGTTTAGGGGCCAGGGACCTATGAGCCCTGTCAAGGCGCCAGTCAATGTCCACGACTTCAGGAGCCAGGTTGTTAAATAGGCCTAAGAGATAAGGCCTGATATTGTTGTCAGCAACAGTCTCAGGGACTCCGCGTATTCGCAGGTTTTGACGTCGCTCTCTGTTCTCGAGGTCCTCCTGCTGAAGCTGTAGTTGGGTCACTGAATTTTTAAGAATTGCATTTTCCTCTTCAAGGGCTTGTACATAGAGCAGAGATTCATCAAATTTTGTCTCTAGAGAGGCTGTACGTTCTCCCAACGCGTCAATCTCTCCCCTGAGCTCTCTAGATATTCTCCCCATCTCTTGTGCTATGTCTCTGGTTACCTGCTGGGCCAGGGCCTGGAGTTTAAGATCCATCATCTCCGGGGTGAGGACCGGGTGAGGAGAAGAAGATACGAGGGGATGAATGGCCTGATGGTGTGATCCATTCTCTGTCATTAAGGTGCTAACATATTCCTCTGGGTCACCTTGAGAAATCGGAACCGGGGATTGAGACTTAGTTAGGAAGCGATCCATGGTGGAGGAGGATTTTGAGTGTTGTGTGGTTCGGTAGAAGGATCTCTGATCCCCAATTTTGCCCATAGGGTGCCGGAATGTGTAACAGAGTTGTGGCGTCTCGCCTCTAGAGCTGTTTGAGGCTTATGTAGCTGTATAGAGGCCGCGGGTCACTGGACGTGAGCGGGGCTCAGAATTCACGTATCCACCATCTCAGAGGACAGCGCATGTGCCCTTGGGTTGTTTGAGATGTAGAAATCAGATCTGGGGGGGGGGGCGGAGGCCGCAAGCGTGTTCCACAAGCCGAGGCCAGGGGTAGGCCGGAGGACAGTTTATATTAGTGATTTAATATGCAATGAACAGTCTAAGCTTCCTATTGTGGAAGAGAGCAATGGGAATAGGGGGATCAGAATGCTGGAAGCAGGGATCAATCATAGATCTGGGCGTCTGAGCTGTGTAACCTGGTACAGGCTTGTATCAAGACTCAGTTCTAACAGTAGTGGAAGTTCAATAAAAGCAGCACACTAGCCCCAAAGCACACAGTACCTTGATATGGAGGATGCGCCTTACATATTAGGCCTCAGGATGGTGGAGTGCGGTGGATGCCCGGGGGATTCCTTATGTTAATCCTCTGGCGTTTTCCCAGGGGATTGTAACAGACAGCTTCCTCTCCCCGATCTCCTCTGTGGGAGCACCGCGATAAGCGGACCCTTTGCGCGCTGCTGATGATACCTGAGCCCGGGGACGCCGGAGGCTATACAGGCCGCAGGGTATCCCTGGGCGCTCAGATCCCACCACTACGGGCCCTCCGGCAGTATCACGGGTCCCCGTACAATTCAGCCTCCTCCCGGGGACAATCCGCACTGGCGAGGGTGTAGAGGTTTCCCTCCGTTCTGCCGATTGCGGCACTTGAGCCCGAGGACAGGAGAGATCACGTACGCCGCAAGATGGCGGCGCCCGGCGGAGCCCGAACAGTTCGAACGGCCGCCTGGACTCCACTAATTTCCCCCAAGATGGTGCAGAGAGTGACTAATGGCTTCTGGGGAGAGTTTGGAAGCTCTCCCAGTCGATAATTGAGCTGGATGGCTGTGGATTGTGGAAGGGTCAGCGGAGCACTGCAAACACACGTCCTTTCCCTTCGACGTCCGGACACGCCCCTCCACGCATATTCTACTGTGTGTAACACTCTTTATGTATTTCATGTAGTTTTTGGTATGTAAACTATTGGGACCTATTTGTCACTCATTCACTTCACAGCCCAGTATATACGCATACACCAGGCGTCTTTGGGTCGTGCTCTGTTGGCTACCGGTAGGGGTCACCCTGCATGGCAACTTACCTACACGTTTTCAGGTTATATATGTTGTTCTTTACATACCTACACATATTTCACAGGTACATTTATATACGAGTCACCTATAGTTTATTGCAAGTTGGTATTGCATGTTTTTTGCACTGGTGAGGTTCACACACCCACTGTGTAGTCCTCCCTTATACATATCTTGTTCATTACCACTGGGTAGCGCCACACACCCCTTTTTCCATTGTCTGTTCATTATCATTTAGAGTTCCCCCAGGGGAGCCCTATTAGGGGAGGCAGCAACCTATATAACATTTTCCACCCCCTTTCCTAAGCGCGGTTGTCATTTATAACACACTGAATATTATGTCCAAAGAACAATTGTCTTTTTAAACTTTCCTGGTCTTCTGCAGTGACTAAAATATCTGTTAATTTCCCTTCCTCAATCTCCTATCCTCCACTTTTTCCATTTAAGACCTGCAGAGCTCTCCCTCTCCACCATCAGTTTGTCTTCTAAAGATTCTGCTCAGCTCAGAAAAACAAAGTAATTAGCCTTGGTTTCCACATTAAAAAAGCATAAAATGAAATCTTCCGAATTGCAATGGAAAGAAACCCAACAATTATTCAAACATTCATTAATGAAATTACAGCAATTAAATGCAAATGCCTCAATTTTTCTTCATTATTATGACCAAGCAGCAGTTTCCTGCAGAAGTGACATCATAACGCTGTCCCTACAAGTCATGCTCAGCTACACCTCGTCGGTGCAGGCTACAGGCTTAACCCTTGTCATGTTAACAGACACATGAGAAATTATACTTAGAACACCAGGTAATGGGAATGATATAGTAGGACGCATAACAATATCTTAACTAAAAACCTCATATAGGCTTTCAAATGGCTGCTTTTCTTATCTCCCAAATGCAAAATGCAGCATTGAAAAATCTATTGTGCTATGGTCTAATGTGCCAAGAAGAATGTAGACATTTTCACAAATAGTATTTTGATATTCAGATGTGCAGTATAGATTTTAGTCTAGGAAATGCTGGCTCTGAGGTAGGAAAGGTCTAAGATGCAGTAATTGGTAGCGGTGTGAAATACAATATAAGGACAGAGCTATTTTTTTACACAATCTCTAAATACTGAACTTTAGTTTGCCTATCGGTATTGCTCGGAGACTTCATTCAGCTATGGAAAGAGAAACCTAGGTAAGGTTCCACCTATTTATTAAAGAATAGATTTATAAAATATGTTTTTATTTTGACTTGTATAGTCTTTGACTGTTTGTTACTCTTTCATTAGTTCTATCACACGAAAACTTGCTGAATCTTTTCTGAATCTGATAAATCTGTGGTTCCAGGATGAAGAACTACATACCAGTATGTTCATTGGCTTGAACTTCAAGTATTTTTCAGGAGGAGGTTGCTCATGTGTTTAATATCATACAGTATCACCTGGACCCTCATCATATGACAAAGCCTGGCTCTTGACATATTCTTATTAATTGTGCTTTCTATGAATTTCAGGTAAAATCAACATTTAAAAAAAATGGAGAAAAAGGTATGTGTTTTCCCTGAAAACTCCAATCAGGTCCTTATCTAGGCATGCAGCCCGATTAATAGCCAGGAAAGGGAGAGCAGTGAGCACATGGCCCCCTTCTTGCTGAACCAGACCAAGCCAAAATCCTTTTACCACAGCGCTAGAAATCCAGGGTGACACCATTGACCAAACATGGTCCATCCATTTCATTTTCTTGAATGGCTGTAAAAGTAATGCTCAAATAAAATCTGTTAAAGCGGAACTAAATACTAATACTAAATGTTAAAGCGGAACTAATAAAGGTCCTTCCCAGACACCAGCATCTTCTTCTGTGTGCCAGTCTTCATCCATTGGCAGGCATGGGATGATATCACTCCTGGAAATGCGCAGGAGGCCGTCATTCAATCACGCACAGATCGGCCTGGTGCTTTAAACTGAACCACGTATGTACTGCTTAGTTTACAGCACTGGAGAAGTCAGTAAGGAGGCAGGTAGGGGCATTTTATTGCAGAAGAGACAATGAATGTCTCTTCTGCAATGAAAGCCTGCCTGCTTGCTGTTTGTTTCAGTTCCGCTTTAAGTATATCATTGTCCACATCATCAGTTTAAGAGAATATATAGTACATTTTTTTAAAAAAGGTCAGACTAACAATAAAATATATTTTTTTTTATTTTAATTAGGTAAATATGGCATATTGCCTATAAACATTTCACATTTCTATGTATCTCTTAAGAGCTTCACTGAAGGAAAAAAGTCTGTTGTGTTACAGAGCTCACCCCCCCCCCCCACTCTCCCCGCTTTTTATGCCTTTTTTCAGATTCTCTTTAGGAAAAACATATATCCACATAGCCAACAAAAATATATAGAAGTATACTGTATATGTGGTCAGTCTTCTTCGGCAGGGAACAAACTTTCTGTATTTTGTATAGCATTGCCCCACATTTACTTATTTGGAGTTGTAGAAGACCTTAGAGGCAAGGCTTTTCTTTTTCCAGAAATACTTGATCTTGAACATTCTGGTCTTTTGTGCTCATTCTTCTTACCTATTCCTAATTTGAAAGCATCACAAGTCATGGCATGGCAAGGTGATGGAAGCCTGCACAAAATAATTGACAGTATAAATATTGATGTAATTTATTTTCAAACCCTAGCCATCATATAGTGGACACACTGTGCCGTTTTCTTAAATGATCTGGTCAAAATTTAAATGTATTACATATGGAGCTCAAAATGTATACATAGCCAAAATATTTCTTTTAGCTTTTGTAGCGCCCTGGGGTTTAGTTAGGGACCTCCTCACAAATTTGCTTGCCGGGAGTAGTTACCCTGGTCAATTGCTAGAGATCCATTAATTTCTCCCTAAGTTTAGCCTGGTTGCACTTTTCTCTTCTACCTCTAGGTGGCCGGGTTCTTGGTGGTACTAGATACGGGAAGGGCAACCCAAGGTCAGGTTATGGGTATATGGGGTATCTCAGCCAATGGGCAGGGGTTTTCTTGAATCCCTTGGCCTGCCGGGAGAACCTATATATTCGGGTGAGGTCAAGTGATCTTTGTTCTGTGCCACCTGGACGAATGTTTGGGTGGACGTGTGTCGTACGCCCCAGGATGCTAGGCTGGAGATTGGACCTATCCCGGGGGCATCTGGCTGCTAGGCTGTGTAAGGGCCTATCCAGAAGTAAGGGAGCAGCGCAAGGATGGGATTGCGGCTTGCAGTCCAACCAGAAGTGATGGTTCTGCTGGCCGGAGAACCTGTCAGTGCTCGGAGGTAAAAGGAAAGCTGTCGCCACAAAGGGACCGGCCACCTTTACCAGGGACCACAGTGAGTAACTGAAGCAAGCATTGGAAAAACATTCTCACTGAACGGGCACAGTGGAAAATCAGGAAACTTCAGGCGGTGATCAAGTCAGGGACCCAACCAGTAGAGGTGACGCTTTCAGAGCAGCCTTGTGTGTCAAGCCAGGGACCCAGCAGGAAAGCGTGGGTGGTACTTGAGGGAGATACCAACTCAAAGATTGGAGGAGCTCAAGGGATTCAGAGTCAGTGAATCAGAGGGTCTAGTGAGAGAGCTTATTGTTAAAGAACTACAAGGAGAAGTTGTAGTGCAGCTGAAGGAACTGTTACGTTGAGTTAGAAACTGTTAAAGACTGTTGCCATAGGAGACAGCATTCCTGCATGTGCAGATGTGGCGCGTTGCTGGGGCCTTTCCCTGCACGGCTGTCCTCCCAATTGAAGTCTCAGAGTCTGCCAATTGAAATTGCAACTGCTTAAGGGTGTCCTGGCCCTAATCCTCTTTCCCCCTTAAAATTTAAAAAGGTCTGTTAAGAGAAATAAAACCTCTTTTACATCTAATAAGTGTCTAGCCAATAACCTAATAACTTTATCCACCTTGCACCCACTATGCCTCATAACCCACTACATAAAAAAGGATGTCAGCTATCTTAGGCCCTGAAGGTTCTCATTAGACTGGAATATAACATTCACCAAACATTCACTGCTGGTGTATCTGCCTGGTGAATGTATTTTAAATTACAGTGATTGATTCATTTGCTGTGAAAATTTGGTAAATGTCACTGTTTTAATAAATGTATACCCCTAAGAACATTGTTTGACCACAATTTGATTCTGCTCCTAATATTTAGCATAAGAGTTTAACCACTTCAGCCCCGGAAGGTTTTACCCACTTCCTGACCAGAGAACTTTTTACAATTTGGCACTGCATCGATTTAACTGCTAATTGCGCAGTCATGCAATGTTGTACCCAAACAAAATTTGCGTCCTTTTTTTCCCCACAAATAGAGCTTTCTTTTGATGATATTTGATCAACTCTGAGGTTTTTATTTTTTGCGCTATAAATGGAAAAAGACCAAAAATTTTGAAAAAAATATATATTTTCTACTTTTTGTTATAAAAAAATCCAATAAACTCAATTTTAGTCATACATTTAGGCCAAAATGTATTCAGCCACATGTCTTTGGTAAAAAAAAAGTCAGTAAGCGTATATTTATTGGTTTGCGCAAAAGTTATAGCGTCTACAAACTAGGGTACATTTTCTGGAATTTACACAGCTTTTAGTTTATGGCTGCCTATCTCATTTCTTGAGATGCTAAAATGGCAGGGCAGTACAACCCCCCCCCCCAAATGAATTTTGAAAAGTAGACACCCCAAGGAAATTGCTGAGAGGCATGTTGAGCCCATTGAATGTTTAATTTTTGTTGTCCCAAGTGATTGAATAATGACAAAAAAAACCCCATAATTTTACAAAAAGTTGTCACTAAATGATATATTGCTCACACATGCTATGGTTATATGTGGAATTGTACCCCAAAATACATTTTGCTGATTCTCCTGAGTACGGGGATACCATATGTGTGGGACTTTTTGGGAGCCTAGCCACATACGGGGCCCCCAAAAACCAATCACCGCCTTCAGGATTTCTAAGGGCGTAAATTTTTGAAATTTTTGATTTCACTCCTCACTACCTATCACAGTTTTGAAGGCCATAAAATGCCAAGATGGCACAACCCCCCCCCCCCCAAATGACCCCCTTTTGGAAAGTAGACACCCCAAGCTATTTGCTGAGAGGCATGTTGAGTCCATGGAATATTTTATATTTTGCCACAAGTTGTGGGAAAATTACAAACTTTTTTTTTTTTTTGCACAAAGTTGTCACTAAATGATATATTGCTCAAACATTCCATGGGCATATGTGGAATTGCACCCCAAAATACATTCTGCTGCTTCTCCTGAGTACAGGGATACCACATGTGAGGGACTTCTTGGGAGCCTAGCCGCGTACGGGGCCCCGAAAACCAAGCACCGCCTTCAGGATTTCTAAGGGCGTAAATTTTTTATTTCACTCCTCACTACCTATCACAGTTTTGAAGGCCATAAAATGCTAAGATGGCACAAAACCCCCCCAAATGACCCCATTTTGGAAAGTAGACACCCTAAGCTATTTGCTGAGAAGCATGTTGAGTCCATTGAATATTTTATATTTTGCCACAAGTTGCGGGAAAATTACAAACTTTTTTTGTTTTTGCACAAAGTTGTCACTAAATGATATATTGCTCAAACATGCCATGGGCATATGTGGAATTGCACCCCAAAATACATTCTGCTGCTTCTCCTGAGTATGGGATACCACATGTGTGGGACTTTTTGGGAGCCTAGCCACGTACGGGGCCCCGAAAACCAAGCACCGCCTTCAGGGTTTTTGAGGTCGTAAATTTTTTATTTCACTCCTCGCTACCTATCACAGTTTTGAAGGCCATAAAATGCCCAGATGGCACAAAACCCCCCCAAATGACCCCATTTTGGAAAGTAGACACCCAAAGCTATTTGATGAGAGGCATCTTGAGTCCATGAAAAGTAGAGAGAAGACATTGCTGGAAGTAGCAGCAGAGGAGGCCCTTTTTCTCTTCCTTATGATTGGATACGTTGATCGGATGTCTTTTGGAGTACTATACATCTTATCCAGCTGGTGACCAATTGTGAGTCCAGGCACGTCTGCCTGCTGGAGTTTCTGGTGTGTACCATCTACTCTTTATCGCTCCGGATGTGGCCATCGAGGTGCATCATCACACTATCTCAGTCTCCCATCAAGGATCTGCTGGATTGAATGGTCCAAATGCCTGTCTGACCCACCGCCGTACGGCGTGTGTGTCCATTCTCTGCGGTAAGCGCACCCAATCTTTGTGTTACTGTTCATGCATATCTGTGAATGATACATGGAGAAGCCTGTGCATTTTCACCTATCATCTGTGGAGGAGGCATTACTACAATGTTCCCTTCATATGGGACTATACAATATTCTATAGAGGAGCGTTTTGGTTGAAAAAACTTTTTATCACGGACTGTTTGCTGGTTTTTCTCCCACAGAAACTTTATGTATTTGTTTATCATATTTTCTCTTTTGTGTTCACTGTATTTTATTGATTTACTTCATGGTATATCCACAGGATGCTGGTTTCTCATTAATTGAGCAACCATGAGTTCAACACTTATACCTGGGGGTTGCTCTGGGGATTTTGAATATTACACTAGCGCTGCATTTTATAATTTTTTCTGGTTGTTACACAGTTCACTACACTGTTGATTCTGGCTGCTGATTCATTGCTTTTTAGATTTAGTAGTAGTGCAACTTTTTTTCACATATAATATTGAGTCCATGGAATATTTTATATTTTGCCACAAGTTGCGGGAAAATGACAAACCTTTTTTTTTTGCACAAAGTTGTCACTAAATGATATATTACTCAAACATGCCATGGGCATATGTGGAATTACACCCCAAAATACATTCTGCTGCTTCTCCTGAGTACAGGGATACCAAATGTGTTGGGACTTTTTTGGAGCCTAGCCACGTACGGGGCCCCAAAAACCAAGCACCGCCTTCAGGATTTCTGAGGTCGTAAATTTTTGATTTCACTCCTCACTACCTATCACAGTTTCCAAGGCCATAAAATGCCAAGATGGCACTAGCCCCCCAAATGACCCCATTTTGGAAAGTAGACACCCCAAGCTATTTGCTGAGAGGCATGGTGAGTATTTTGCAGTTCTCATTTGTTTTTGAAAAAGAAGAAAGAAAAGAAAAATTTTTTTTTTCTTTTTTCAATTTTCAAAACTTTGTGACAAAAAGCGAGGTCTGCAAAATATTCACCATACCTTTCAGAAAATAGCTTGGGGTGTCTATTTTCCAAAATGGGGTCATTTGGTGGGGGGTGCCATCTGGGCATTCCATGGCCTCCGAAACTGTGATAGGCAGTGAGGAGTGAAATCAAAAATTTACACCCTTAGAAACCCTGAAGGTGGGGCTTGGTTTTCGGGGTCCTGTACGCGGCTAGGCTCCCAAAAAGTCTCACACATGTGGTATCCCTGTACTCAGGAGAAGCAACAGAATGTATTTTTGGGTGTAATTTCACATATGCCCATGGAATGTTTGAGCAATATATCATTTAGTGACAACTTTGTGCAAAAAAAAAAATTGTCTTTTTCCCGCAACTTGTGTCACAATATAAAATATTCCATGGACTCGACATGCCTCTCAGCAAATAGCTTGGGGTGTCTACTTTCCAAAATGGGGTCATTTGGGGGAGTTTAAACTGTCCTGGCATTTTATGCACAACATTTAGAAGCTTATGTCACACATCACCCACTCTTCTAACCAATTGAAGACAAAGCCATTTCTGACACTTTTTGTTTCCATGAAAAAAATTTTTTTTTTGCAAGAAAATTACTTTGAACCCCCAAACATTATATATTTTTTTAAAGCAAAGGCCCTACAAATTAAAATGGCGGGTGTTTCTTTTTTTTTCACAGAGTATTTGCGCAGCGATTTTTCAAATGCATTTGTTGGGAAAAAACACACTTTTTAAAATTTTAATGCACTAAAACACACTATATTGCCCGAATGTTTGATGTAATAAAAAAGATGATCTTAGGCCAAGTACATGGATACCAAACACGACATGCTTTAAAATTGCGCACAAACGTGCAGTGGCGACAAACTACATACATTTTTAAAAGTCTTTAAAAGCCTTTACAGGTTACCACTTTAGATTTACAGAGGAAGTCTACTGCTAAAATTACTGCCCTCGATCTGACCTTTGCGGTGATACCTCACATGCATGGTGTAATTGCTGTTTACATTTGACGCCAGACCAACGCTTGCGCGAGAGCAGGGGGGGACAGGGGTGCTTTTTTTTTTTGCTTTTTTTTTTTTTTTTTGCTTCTTAAACTGTTCCTCTTTTTTGAAAAAAATTGGGGTCTTTTAGACCCTAGATCTCTCCTCTGCCCTCAAAGCATCTGACCACACCAAGATCGGTGTGATAAAATGCTTTCCCAATTTCCCAATGGCACTGTTTACAACCGGCAAAATCCAAGTCATGAAATGTTTGTAGATTCCGGTTTCTTAGGCCATAGAGATGATTGGAGCCATTCTGGTCTCTGATCAGCTCTATGGTCAGCTGGCCGAATCACCCGCTGCATTCTCGGGTTCCCTGTTTGGACAGAAGAGCCAGAGAAAAACATAGAAGACGGTGGGGGGGGGGACATTCCCTCCCACTGCTTGTAAAAGCAGTCTAGAGGCTAATTAGCTGCTAGGATAGCTTTTACATGAAAGCTGACTGCTGGCTGAAAAGAATGATACCAAGATGATACCTAAACCTGCAGGCATCATTCTGGTATAACCACTTAAAGTCCAGCAACATACCAGTACATTGCTGGTCCTTGTTGGGCACATATTGTAATCTTTTTTCATGCAGCCTGTGGGCTGAACGAAAAAAAGAGATTGATCCACCCACTTCTAATGATGGGCATATATGCACCATTAATATATGCCGAAGCATGGGGGCATCCGCCCCAAAAGTTAGGAGCAAATTGCTCCTCCGCCCCTGCTGCCCCCATGCTTCGGCATATATGCTCTTTTTTTTAACTGTGGTGGGGAAAATCACCCCCTACATCGCTGGAGTCACGGCTTTATGTATCGTGCAAGCAAACGCTGTTGCTGTCAAGATAAATAAATCCGCCCTTCAACTGAATGTACCTGCTAAGCAAATGGTGGTTAACAATAAAACAAAGTAACATTACAGTATAACAGTAAGACATACCATACCTGCAAAGCAAATACAAAAAAAAACAGTAAAAACTAAAACATTTTTTAACGCAACCTGTGCCTAAAATATATATATGCCAAAGCATGGGGGCATCCACCCGCAAAAGGTCCTCCGCCCCTGCTGCCCCCATGCTTTGGCATATATGCTCTTTTTTTAACTGTGGTGGTGAAATCACCTCCCACAGCGCTGGAGTCACGGCTTTATGTATCGTGGGAGCAAACGATGCAGCTGAATGGCGTACCTGAAAACAAAAAAATGGTTAACAATAAAACACAGTAAACAGTAAAGTATAAAAAAATTACATACCTGAAAAGCAAACATGATAAAACATAATAACAATAAAACATTGCAGAATAGAATACAGTAAAAAAAAAGAACAGAACAATAGAGAGAGAACAGAGAGAGAGAGAGAACAAAAAAAGAACAACTATTTTTGTTTTTTTTATTTTATTTTTTTTTGTGTATTTTTGTTTTTTTTACTTTTTTTTTTTTTTTTTTACACTTTTTTTTCTAACTGTAACTTTTGTAACTGTAACCAGTTCCAGGCTCGGGTCTCTCAAAATGCGATGGCATCTTGGGAGACCCTGTGAAAGTGTGCCTAGTCTGTGCAATGCTGTACCCTACGCTAAAACTAGTGTATGGTAGTGCTCAAAACATTCGCCAATGCAAAGACCAGGATTGTCAGGACAGGAGGGACAATAATAGCTTGTGTCACGCCTATACAGACACAACATTTTCTTTGGTGGGCTCGTTGGGTAGGGGTACTCGGGAGGACATAAGGAAAATGCCTCTCATGCAGCCGGCTTACTGCATTTGGTTGGGGAAGGTGAGGTGGAGCACCATCTGGAAACAGAAGGGCTCTGACGATCTCTTCCTGGAATTTAAGGAAGGATCCAGTCCATCCTGAAGCTCTGTATAGCACATGAGCGTTCAGCAAAGCCAATTGAAATAAGTACACAGACACTTTTTTTATACCAGCGTCTGGCCTTACGGGCAACTAGGTACAGCGCCAACAACTGGTCGTTGAGATTCACCCCTCCCATATTTTGTGTGTATTCGTGGACACAGAGGGGTTTCTCTACAACACCAGTCGCCATAGTAATTTGGACATGTCTGCATGAAGGGAGGTAAGAACTTCATAGCGAGCAAGTTATTACACTTCAAGCAGTCTCTCTCCCCCAGTTTAAGACGGGAATCTACAAGCCGCTGGGGAAAGCCCCGGCGATTAGATCGCAAGGTGCCACATGCTCCAATCTGATGATCAAACAAGTGACTAAAAAGTGGCATGCTCATGTAATAATTGTCCATGTACAAGTGGTACCCCTTTCTGAATAAGGGTGACACCAAGTCCCACACCATCTTGCCAGCGCTTCCTATATAGTCAGGGCAGTTTGTCGGCTCTACGTGGCTATCTCTTCCCTCGTAAACCATAAAACTACATGTATAGCCTGTGGCCCTGTCACAGAGCTTATACATCTTGACCCCGTAACTGGCACGCTTGCTGGGAAGATACTGTTTGAATGACAAGCGGCCAGAAAACTTAATCGGGGACTCATCAATGCAGACAACTTGATGGGGAGTAAACAAGTCTGCAAAACGTTGGTTGAAGTGGTCAAATTTTGTAGAGCCGATCGTATTCAGGGTCTCCACAAGGACGACAGAGTTCATTGTTGTTGAAGTGCATGAACCGCAAAATCTGCTCATATTATGCCCTGGCCATGGAAGCAGAGAACACGGGCATATGGTGAATTGGGTCAGTGGACCAATATGATCGCAACTCACTCTTTTTGGTTATGCCCATGAGGAGGGATAGACCCAGAAAGATCTTAAATTTGGGAACCGTAATTGGTTGCATGCAGTTTTCATCCATTTAATGTTTTTTTCCTCTTTAAACGCACTGTAAACACACTGTATATAGCTGGTTGCTAAGGAGGGTGTCGGGAAGCTGGCCGCCATGTCCTTAACAACCGATGAATCATCAGCCGTCAGCGGGCTTTCCCGCTGAAAGCTGAATGTAAATGTAGCGCACTACCCCCGTAGGAGCTGTTATTTTTGTGTTCTATCTGTAAATCACATTCACCACATAGCACATCGCAGCCCATAGAAATAGAAACAGTCCATATTGTACTTTTTCTCTCGCTTTTATTTGCATAACTTGAACTGGGACAGGGAAAGGGTTTTCTGAGATGCTCTTTTCACTGCTTCATAATCTTTCCTTTTCCT
Source organism: Aquarana catesbeiana (assembly GCF_042186555.1). Lineage (NCBI taxonomy): Eukaryota > Metazoa > Chordata > Amphibia > Anura > Ranidae > Aquarana > Aquarana catesbeiana. Next base: position 300,022,088 of record NC_133329.1, on the reverse strand, counting down.
TTCCGTGCAAATACTTAGAGCAATGCGCATAATGAAAAGTCCCTCTGAACAACTCCTCATGGGAAAACTGGAGTAGTATGGTCATCTGAGATTCATTAAAGTGAATAGCAAAGAGCCACTCTGAATAACTGTTTGCATATAGGCTTTGGTAGATTTACTTTGGAGAATACATAGGCTATTGTAGCAAAGAGTCACTCTGAATAACTTCTTCACCTGTAGACCTTTTCAGAACAATCTGTATTTCTATTTACTGTATGCTTGGAGCTCTACCTCCGCCTCTTGACCACTACTTCCCGTCTGTACAGTACTTCCAAGTTTGGCTAAAGAAGACATTACTCTGAATAATTCCTCCCGCCTGACTGATTGGATTCCCGGGGCATTGTTGATCCAAAAGTCACAGGCCATCGTCACCTGTCTCACTGACTTGTATACAACATCCCTCAGCCTCTGGTAGTACTGCTCGCCTGGGCTTTCACTCACTTGATCAACAGTCCATGTGCCACTCACAAACAGTCACAGACTGATGATAGGATACGAGCTCGGCGCTCGTGGATGGTTTTTACTATAGCCTTCTGCTAAATGTAAGTGTACCATGTTGTTTTTAACCTAATCAACTGATTTATATACGGGATCACGCTATGTGCACTCTCTTCCAATACTCCACATATAAATGCATCCCATTGTGACGAGAATTGAGGAAATGGGGACGGTTTGAAGACACCCTTTTTGAGGTATACGAACTCAGCGTTCGTTGGATTGACGCCCACACTCATTTTACAAAAGTGAGTGCATCCCCCTTCTGTGTCCTGTCCCTTTTTCCGCTCTGGCCTCCACGGAGTTATACTATATACTGTCTGCTTATGTTTTTTATATACCATCCTGCACACCCACCACCCGAATCGCCTGAACTACTGGATGGGACCCTTGCTTGCTGGTGATTTGTTACTAGATTACAAGCTGTTGTCTTGCAGCAGTAAGGTGAGCTGCTTGCGAGCACAGAGGTGTCCCCACTGAAGACTTTGTTTCCCTTTCCTGTGGCTTGTGGACTTGCCTTTTTGGAACTGATGACTCATTGTTTGAGCACTTTGTACTACAAGGTGGTGGGACTGTTCACCATTTATTTATTTTTCTTGGAGTCACCAATAAGTATTTGCTGAGTTACCACATATGTGCTAGTATGATACTAGCCCTTTTGCACTGAGATTTTTTCTTTTCTTTTGTGTCTGTATTTACAATATTTTTATGTGCTAGTATGATACTAGCCCCCATGCACATGGACTTTGATTTATATATTTTATTTTGTTCAATTTTTTTGTACGCACACTGTACTTGTCACTCATTTCATAGCTTTTTATACGTATTAGGCTATTTTGTTTCTTCAGTTTATTCGGATTTAGTGCTCATTAGACTGCACTTTATTACATTTCATCACACTTTTATATTTTGTATAATTTTTCCATTTTGCCTTTTGGAACTGATGACTCATTGTTTGAGCACTTTGTACTACAAGGCGGTGGGACTGTTCACCATTTATTTATTTACTTGGAATCACCATTAAATATTTGCTAAGTTACTACATATGTGCTAGTATGATACTAGCCCTTTTGCACTGAGATTTTTCTTTCGATAAGTATTTGCTGAGTTACCACATATGTGCTAGTATGGTACTAGCCCTTTTGCACTGAGATTTTTCTTTTCTTCTGTTTCAGTATTTACATTATATTTTTTATGTGCTAGTATGATACTAGTCCTCATGCTCATTATACCTTTATATTTTGTATAGTTTTTTCATTTTTCATTCACCTCTCTATACATTTGAGCTAGCCCCTTCCCCTTCCTCCTCCTTCCTTCCCTTCTTATCACAGCGCAATCACCACTTACTTTATTCTCACAAACAGTCGATCGCCCAGTTTTCTTCCACTTAGTTGCTACTTCTTCCTAATGGTTCCATAATCCCTCCTCTTCGGTCTGGTATGCTCCCCTCCCTGCAGGGGGCGTCCAGCGACACCAGCGACTACATGCTGTGCGGTGTCTCTAACTCCTCTCCTCTGCGGGGCTTGGTCACCCTCCCCGGAGGGGGCTCTCTCTGGTCTCTCCTCTCTTTCTCCTCTCTGTGTGAGCATGTGACCCCAGCTTATATGGGAGTCCCGCCTCCTGCCAGACAAATTAATGATTGGCCAAAACTCCACACATGAGCTGCCTGCCACTCAGATCCCAAGTCCAACCTTTCTTCAAGAACCATTTCCACTGAAAGCATAAGGAGGCATCTCTGGGTCCAAGTACAAGTGGCCACACCCTGCACTACACTGACACTCCCAGTTCCCTGCCTATATAAGCGGTGCCGGAGAGCAGGAACATCACAACAGAGAAAGACAGCCTCACAACAAGACCAGCTTTTATTTTCTTTTTTTGTTTATTTGCAGATAAGTGAAGGCGAGGAAGAAGATGGTGGCGAGGAAGAAGAAGATGGCAATGGCAAGGAAGAAGATGACACTGGGAGGTGACAGCTCGGGGAGAAGACAGCACCGGGGAGAAGACGGCGGCGGAAGAAGACGACAGTACCGGGAGAGACAGCACTGGGAGAGACGGCGGCGGGAGAAGACAGCTCAGAGCTGTTTTACTAATAAAGAACTTGTCAAAAATAGGGATGGGCCGAACGGACCCCTGTTCGATTCGCAGCACAACTTTCAAACACTGCCAAAGTTCGGACCCGATTAACAAACCCCATTAAAGTCAATGGGACCCAAACATCAAAAATCAAAAGTGCCCATTTTGGAGGCTTATATACAAGTAATTGGCTATACAATGGTTATAGGGGTCCGGGTCCTGCCCAGGGGGACATGTATCAATAAAAAAGTGCCTGGGAGATCCCCTTATGCCCTGTACACACGATCGGACATTGATCGGACATTTCGAGAACTAAATCCATGGGATTTTTTCCGACGGATTTTTAGCCAACCTTGTCTTGCATACACACAGTCGCACAAAGTTGTCGGAAAATCCGATCAATCTGAACGCAGTGACGTAAGACACGTACGTCGGGGCTATAAACGGGGCAGTAGCCAATAGCTTTCGTCTCTTAATTTATTCTGAGCATGCGTGGCACTTTGTGCGTCGGATTTGCGTACACACGATCGGAATTTAAACGATCGTATTTTGTTGTCGGAAAATTTTATATCCTGCTCTCAAACTTTGTGTGTCGGAAATTCCGACGAAAAAGTCAGATGGAGTCCACACACGATCGGAATTTCCGACAACACAATCCGATCGCACTTTTTCCATCAAAAAATCCGACCGTGTGTACAGGGCATAAGTCTACCTGTAAAGTGGCAGATCTGTACCATGTCTAGAATCTGCTGCAGCAATAATTGCATTTATAAAGCCCAAAAAAATGACATTTTTCCTGCAGGCTGCCTTTATTTTGCTCAGCAACAGCTGGGGAGCCAGTGTGTATGATGAGGCCACAATGTAGTGCACTGGGAACAAGATTAGAGATTTTTTGGATACATTCTGGTGTCACTTTGACTTTGGATAGAAGTAACGGGTGCGTAAAAATTGGTCTTTGGGTGTCGGTGGCGCCTTCCCACCGTAACCCTATAGAGGTAATCTTTATGAAAGCAAGAATTGGCCTTGCTGTAAAAAAATTGCAATGATATGCACCTGTCAAACAGGTGCAGAAAAATTGGTCTTTGGGTGTCGGGGGCGCCTTCCCACCATAACCCTATAGAGGTATTCTTGATGAAAGCAAGAATTGGCCTTGCTGTAAAAAATTGCAATGATATGCATCTGTCAAACAGGTTCAGAAAAATTACTCTTTGGGTGTTGGGGGCGCCTTCCCACCGTAACCCTATAGAGGTACCCTTGATGAAAGCAAGAATTGGCCTTGCTGTAAAAAATTGCAATGATATGCACCTGTCAAAGAGGTGCTGGAAAATGGGTCTTTGGGTGTTCATTGTGCCCATGAAACCTATACCAAAAACATTCTTCCAGATGAAATGATTGAACACCCTCAAAGCTAGTCAGCCTCGAAGTCCTGCAGAGATTCCACATCCCAAAAAGACTTAATCAGTGACATCGTCATCAGGGTCTTCATAGCTGGTAATCCAGGACTTATTCATTTTTATAAATATCAAATGGTCCACGGAGTCTGTGGACAGATGCGTTCTATAATCAGTAGCGAAACCTCCTGCAGCATTGAATGCTCATTCTGAAAGCACGCTGGAGGCAGGGCAGCACAACAACTCAATAGCATACTGGGCAAGTTCTGGCCAGTGGTCTATTTTCATGACCCAGTAAGTCAGCTGGAAAGCTCTCCATCTCTGTTTTGGCCCCGGGGTACTCATCCGCCATGTGATGCAGATGCTGCCGATGGGATGTGGAAGCTGACAGCCCTGGGTGGGGAGGACTAAAAAAATTCCAAAATTCCTCACTTAGGCGGACGCCTTCTCCAACGCTCCTCTCTTGACCAACAGAAGATTTAAAACTACGTTTTCCACAACACTGTAACCTACTGGAGTCAGGAAAAACATTCAATAAAATCCTCTTTAACATGCCCTTAAGAGATTTTATCTTCTGCACTCTCTATGGGAACAGGATGAGGTCTGAGACCTTCCCCGTCCTGGGGTTGGAAAGCCATCGCTTACAGATTGGTGCATGTCTTCCTCTTCTTCGAAGCCTATGGAAGTGCCAGAATCCTCCTCCTCATCCTCCTCCTCATCCTCCTTCCCTCTCTCCTGCTGTGTGTTTTGTGACATAGGAATGATGGTGTCTGGATAAAGTGGGCCTTGAGAGTCCTCCTCTTCCTCCTGCTGCTCTTCCTCCAGGGCCCTGTCCATAATGCCACGCAGAGTCTGCTCCAGCAGGAACACAACAGGGATTCTGTCACTGATGCATGCACTGTCACTGCTTACCATCCTTGTGGCCTCCTCAAATGGTGACAATACAGTGCATGCAACCTTAATGATCAGCCATTGGCATGGGGAAAAAAGCCTGAGCCTGTCGTTCTGCCGTACTGGCACAGGTACTCATTGACGACCCTCTGCTGCATATATAGCCACTGCAACATTCTCAAAGTTGAGTTCCACCTGGTGGGCATGTCACAAATCAGACGGTTTACGGGCAGGTGGAATTCCCGCAGAATTTCAGCCAACCGAGCACTGGCTGTGTATGACCGCCTGAAATGGCTACAGACTCTTCTGGCCTGCTTTAGTACATCTTACAACCCTGGGTACATACTTAGGAAACACTGCACCACCAAATTGAGGACATGTGCCAGGAGTGGCACATGTGTCAACTTTCCCTGTCTAAGGGCTGACAGGAGGTTTGAGCCGTTGTCGGACTCCATCATTCCTGGCTCCAGCTGGCGTGGTGTGAACCACCTCTGGGCTTGTCCCTGCAGAGCTGCAAGAATCTCTGCTCCGGAGTGGTTCCTGTCCCGTAAACACACCAACTGAAGCACTGCATGGCACCTTTTAGCCTGACTCTGGGAATTGCCCTTTAAATGCTTAGGGGGTACCTGATGTTCATAGGACAATTCTGCAGAGGAGGGCATGGAGGTGGCAGAGGAGGAGGAGGGGGAAGAGCTCACAGGTCTGGCATCATCAACACCAGTTGTATGGAGATGTGGGGGCACAACAAGCTGCAGCACTAAGCCCTGTCCTGCATCCTTTCGAGTTGCAGGCAGCGCTACTCAGTGTGCTGTGAACTAAATATATCATCCTTGCCCATGTTTGCTGGACCACATGTCAGCAGTAAGGTGGATTTTACGGCTGACTGCCTTGCCCAACGATGCCAGAACATTCCCTTCCACATGATGGTAGAGAGATGGAATGGCCTGACATGAAATGTAGTAGCGACTGGGAACCTGCCATTGTGGTACAGCACATTGTGCAAATTCAAGGAAGGGGCAGAATCCACCAGGCTGAAAGGCAGAAGTTGGAGAGCCAACAGCTTTAACAAGCTTGCATTCAGACGCTGGGCATGTGGGTGGCAGGGACTATATTTTTTTTCCACTGCAGCAGATGGGTCAGAGAAATTTAAGGGCTACAGTCTACAGCTGGTGGTGTGCTGCTGGCAGATGTGCTGCTAGGACCTGGGGCACCCTGTGCTATACCATCATCCCTGTCAGTGGAGGCTGCTGAAAGGTAATGACTCGGAATCGCAGGGGCAGACTGAAGTGAGTAAGGAGGAGGAGGATGGACAGATTTGTGCCTCTCTTGTGTGGCTTTTAGGTGCTTTTGCAATAGGTTGAGTGGTTGGACATTAAATGCCTTATTAAGCATGTGGTAACCGAATGGTTGGTGTTTTTGCCACGTTTGATGTGCCTGAGACACAGTTTGCAGATAGCAACAGTGCGATCTGCTGCATATGTGCTGAAAAAGGCCCAGAAGACAGCTGAGCTTTGGGGAGTGGGCCAGGAGATAACAGCTGCAGAATGTGATGGAATAGGGTGGCTGCTCTCTACTCTTTCTTGATGTTGGCCTCCTTGGGGTTGTGCCGCCTCACCTTCAGTTTCCTCCTCTGCTCTATCTGGCACCCAAGTCGCGTCAGTGACCTCATCATCATCATCTCCATCTCCATCTCCATCTCCATCTCCTCCATCTTCATCATTACCACTGGAGACAACTTGGCAATACACTGCGGCTTGGGGAACATGAATGCCAATTTGTCTACCAGTGTTTCTCCCTCTCCCTAGTCTCATGTTCCTGTCATGCTCAACCTCAGAACCAACATCTGAATCCAGTAATGGCTGGGCATCATCAAGGCGCAAGTGGTGGACGCTGTGGTCAAATAATACATGTACAAGTGCGCTAATAATTAACTTCCCATTAAATTGATGTTGTATCCGTGAAAATAAAAATAAATATAAAAAAAATATATAATATATATCAGTGATCCCTAATCAATACAAAACCATAATTATTGGTGTACAAAATATAAAAAGCACTTGATTGGATAACTTCATAAAAAACGTCCAAAAAATATAAAAACAGACTCAAGGTATAGAAATTTATACCAGCAATTAAAACTCAGTCCTTAGACAAATATAACAAATGTTCACTTAATATTCAGATATGTTGGAACCGATTTTCTTCAATTAATCAGCAGGGAGCTGCCTAAATCAGCCCTGCAGCTCTGAGGCTGATAGCTGGTTGAATAAAAATCCTCCCAGTTTGTAATTGATATTGCAGAAAGGCTCCTCCCGACGCGTTGCGTCACATGTCACGTGACTTTATCAAGGGTCCCTTGATAAAGCAACATGTCGGGAGCAGCCAGTGACGTCACCTGACACACAGTGTTAGCGGTGAGTGGAAAACTACACGATACTGCTTCTGATTGCTTCTCAAGCGCTGTCTATTTTCCTACACAGTGAGTGAATATTGATGTGGATGCAGATTACCTCATAAAGTTTGTTTTCATTGCGCAATGATATATTTCTCTTTTTTATCTTTCTGCAATATCAATTACAAACTGGGAGGATTTGTATTCAACCAGCTATCAGCCTCAGAGCTGCAGGGCTGATTTAGGCAGCTCCCTGCTGATTAATTGAAGAAAATCGGTTCCAACATATCTGAATATTAAGTGAACATTTGTTATATTTGTCTAAGGACTGAGTTTTAATTGCTGGTATAAATTTCTATACCTTGAGTCTGTTTTTATATTTTTTGGACGTTTTTTATGAAGTTGCTTTTTATATTTTGTACACCAATAATTATGGTTTTGTATTGATTAGGGATCACCGATATATATTATATATTTTTTTATATTTATTTTTATTTTCACGGATACAACATCAATTTAATGGGAAGTTAATTATTAGCGCACATGTACATGTATTATTTATTACTTTTAGTGGTGATCAGAGCACTTTTCACACAAGAGCAGTTTTTAATTATTTGGTTTATTTCCATTTTTTTACTTAATTTTTTCACCAAGGATTATTGATATATATTTGAAGTTTTCGATATTTACACATTTTTCACTATTTTTTTCACTACCTTTTTCACCACTGTTTGTATTGTGCATTCGATTTTTTTACACCAATTTACTACTTATCAGCATAGTATATTTTATTGTTCGCTGTGATCAAATAACTCCGCTGACTCCTCAGTGGCTGATGTTGGGGCTATGACAGCAATAGATGTGGACAAGGAGGCAGGTTTATCCACTCTGGTAACTGCAGGGGACTGCACACTTGTCTCTGCTTGTGTGACAGAGGATGAGGAGGATGAGAAAGGTTTAGTAAGCCAGTCCACCATGCTGTGGCTGGATAGCACGGCAATTCACTAAACAGAGAACACAGACACACTCCACAGATACACTATAATATACAGTGCAATATAATGCTCCAAAAGTACTATATGGTGTTAAACTGGCAGAAATACACACATAATTATATGGCGTTAAACTGGCAGTAACGCACGCAAAATGATATGGTGTTAAGCTGGCAGTAACGCACACAAAACAATATGACTTTAAACTGGAAGTAATGCACACAAAACAATATGACTTTAAACTGGCAGTAATGCACACAGAATAATATTGCGTTAAACTGGCAGTAATGCACACAGAAGTAAATGGCGTTAAACTGTCAGTAACGCACAAAACTATATGGCGTTAAACTGACAGTAAGGCACACAGAACTATATGGCATTAAACTGGCAGTAACGCACACAAAACGATACGGCATTAATCTGGCAGTAATGCACGCTAAACTATGTGGCATTAAACTGGTAGTAACGCACACAGAAGTAAATGGTGTTAAACTGGCAGTAACGCACAAAACTATATGGCGTTAAACTGGCAGTAACACACACAGAACCATATGGCGTTAAACTGGCAGTAACGCATGCAAAACTATATGGAGTTAAACTGGCAGTAACGCACACAGAACTATATGGTGTTAAATTGGCAGTAACGCACGCAAAACGATATGGCGTTAAACTGGCAGTAAGGCACACAAAACGATATGGCATTAAACTAGCAGTAATGCATGCAAAACTATATGGCGCTAAACTGGCAGTAACGCACACAGAACTATATGGCGTTAAATTGGCAGTAACGCACACAGAACTATATGGCGTTAAACTGGCAGTAACACACACAAAACTATATGGCGTTAAACTGACAGTAACGCACACAAAACGATATGGTGCTAAACTGGCAGTAACGCACACAGAACTACATGGCGTTAAACTGGCAGTAACACACACAAAACGATATGGCATTAAACTGGCAGTAATGCACGCAGAAGTAAATGCCGTTAAACTGGCAGTAACGCACACAGAAGTAAATGCCGTTAAACTGGCAGTAACGCAATAAAATAGACCGTGTTCGACCGTCACTACACTGACGCTATCTGAATTGTCCCTACTCTAGCTATACACTAATGTCAAGATTACTGGCACGTTCTCACCACACTACACTGAAACTATATGGGCTGTCCCTACTCTACACTAATGTATGCATGAATGACACGGTCTCAGTCACTACACTACAGTTAAACTATCTGAGCTGTCCCTACTCTAGCTGCACACTATGCAAAGCTGAATGATTGTCCTCCTCCCTACACTCACACTATCCCTAGACACTAAACTAATATTCTACACTGACAATTGAAGCAAAATAGCACAGTATAGCACACTAACTAGCTAATAGCACTGAACAGAGCACTGTTCTATCTCTCTCCACACCGAAATCACACTGAAAATGGCTGCCATTGAAAGAATACTTTTATACTGTGGGGCGGGAATAAGCCATGATTGGATAAAGTCATGATGACAGTGTCCAGTCAAGACTCTGACAGTGCTCTGTGCCCTGATGGACTGAAGCTTTCACTGCTTCAGCCAATCAGGGCTTGCAATGCACTGTTCAGTGCCGCAATGCATTGCAGTCGGTTCAGAGGGCGGAACAAATGTTTGAATGACCCATTTGTTCTGCTGTTCGCCGAACGACCAAACAACGAAAGTTCGGCCCGAACTTATGCTCCGGCCAAACCGTTCACCCATCCTTAGTCAAAAACCGGTTTGATGCTTTTTACATTTCACTACTTTTTGTCAGGTGAACGGGTAGGGGTACGATGTACCCAATACCCATTCACAAAGGGGCTTTTTACAGGGGGGCTTCCAGATTCCGATAAGCCCCCCTCCCACAGACCCCCACAACCACTGTCCAGGGTTGTTGGGAAGAGACCCTTGTCCTCATCAGCATGGGGGCAAGGTGCTTTGGTGTGGAGGCGCAGAGCCACCCCCCTCATGTTGAGGGCATGCGGCTTGGTATGGTTCAGGAGGGGGCGCTCGCTTGTCCCCTCCCTTTCCTGACCTGCTGGGCAGCATGCTCTGATAAGGGTCTGATATGCCATTCTTTTCTACTTTGGTGGGGGGGTCCCCTCTGAATCAATACTAGACCCCGCTGACAGCTGATGACTCATTGGTTGTTAAGGATGCAGTCGTCGGCTGATATGCCATTCTTTTCTACTTTGGTGGGGGGGTCCCCTCTGAGTCAATACTAGACCCCGCTGACAGCTGATGACTCATTGGTTGTTAAGGATGCAGTCGTTGGCTTCCCAGCCCCCTGCTTAGCAACTAGCTATATACAGTATTAAATGAAAAAACGCAAAACACATCAAAAATTGCATCGCAAACATGACACTTGCATTTCTGGTGCTGTCCCATTGAAGTCTATTACCCGCAAATAGTGGGAAAAAAGTCCCCGACACTTTCCAAAAAGGCACCGGCTGCGCAACGCATAGATGTGAACTTGTACCATAGGAAACCGTGTTAAATGGACTGTAGTGCATTTCTGTAGACTGCAAAACACACAAAAATGCATAGGTGTGAACCTAGGGTAAGAAAGTACAAAGCCAAAGAAAGTCAACACTTTCAGCAGGATGTCAATAATGTAATGTCAAGTTTTCCGCCATGAGAAATATACAGAAAAACTTTCAAAATGTTCTCATACTTGCAGTATTATAAATGTTAGTGCTTATTTAAAACTGCATGAGATAGCATATCTGATATACTAACCAATAACCTAACCATTTTTGAGACAGTAAGGAGTGTACTCTAGATATTTGGGAACAAAAAAAGCATTTTCCTGTTTGGGTAACCCAACAGCTTACACCAGAAAGCTTGAAAAACAGCGGAACACTAAATTATTGGACTTGATCTCTTTTTTGGCTCAGCTTGCTTTGAAGATTTTAATATTTACTGTTTGAACCTTATATAACAACACCCCCTCCTTCTCCAGAACCACATTTCCAAAAGTGCTGAATGGAACTCAGTCCAAAGACATACACAAGAGCCCATAGAAAGTTTTGTTAAATGTAGCTTTATGTATGGTATTTCAATCAATATATAGTGGCCTCACCTTCTTCTTTGAGCATATAGCCTCTGAAAAACATCTGTATTTTTGCCCTTTTTGTGACATTGTGCAGGCTGGGGTTCCACTAAAATAAGAAACAAAAAAATAGTATGGAACTAAAGTCAATATAAAGTTTTATACATTTTTATTCATTATAACATTGTACCCCTTATAGTCTTTGTACCCTTGTCTACCTTTTTTCTCTCCCTTAATAAAGCTACTTTCTGCCCTCCCATGTTAGTGCTTAATTCATGAATTGCTGAGTAACAGTCACACCCCTCATCACAAGTGTTGTATTGCAGAAGAAGTAAGGGGATTTGGCTGACCAGTTCTGTTACTGAGTGCTGATAACTGAGTGAAGTAGGTCTAATGCCCCGTACACACGGTCGGATTTTCCGATGGACAATGTCCGATCGGAGCGTGTTGTCGGAAATTCCGACCGTGTGTAGGCGCCATTGGACATTTTCCATCGGATTTTCCGACACACAAAGTTGGACAGCAGGAGATAAAATTTTCCGACAACAAAATCCGATCGCGTCAATTCCGACCGTGTGTGGCCTGTTCCGACGCACAAAGTGCCACGCATGCTCAGAAGAAATTCCGACACGGGACAGCTCGTTCTGGTAAACTTAGCGTTCGCAATGGATACAGCACTTTCGTCACGCTGCAATGTAAAAAATGGTTTAATACAGCGCACTCTCTTCTTCTTTATAATGTGACAAGAATTAAGTAGTTTTGCTGCTCATATTCACACACACTTCTCACAAACTTTTATTTGTGTTTTTTCAGTGGGATTCCCTCAATATATTGTTATTAGTTGTCACATCTGACAGTTTTATATTTTTTATGTTTTTTTTATTTTGTTTTTAAGCCTTTTTTTTTCTTTAATGTTTGGATTTTTTCCAAGGCTGATCTTTGTTCAATGTTATTTTTATTTTTACTCCAGAATATTTTTGTGTGTGTTTTGTGTGGCAAGTTACCCCAACACCATTGATATCTTTTATTATTTAATCTCAAGGAGATTGTTTGTTGTTGTTCATTTCACATTGTATATTAGAAATGTACCTGAATCCTCACAAACAAACTGTCATTTTTGAAGTAAAACACATAGGAGAGTATAATTCAAAACAAAAATCCTTTATTAAGGGATCAGAACCAAACAAAGAGGGAGGCAACACTGGATCAACAGGAGAAATTAGCGAAGCCTGGGACCCCCACGGCAGACATCAATTCTTCAACATCAAAATTGGTGGCCTGAGGAGTCCATATGTAAGGGAGTGCAGTCTGGTCCGGGATTCGCAGAGATCCGGATAGCAGCAGATGACATCTGTGTCCCCAGGCTGTGGTACCACAAGAGGCTGCATTTTTTGGCCGACCAGACTGGACCCAGGGCAATCACTGTCTGGTCTTCCTTTCGCACTTCCTTCCGGGCTGTGGCTGTGCAGTTGGAGATGTGGCAGGAGGAGGAGTAGGACCTGGAGGAGGAGGAGGACTGGGGGGACCTGGAGGCGGACTGGGAGGACCTGGAGGAGGACTGGAAGGACCTGGAGGAGAGGGAGGAGGAGGAGGACCATCCCAAAGCTGTGTGTGAGGTGTAATTTGGCCCCTCATACCTTTCTCCAGAGACTCTGATATGAGGGCCTCACACATGGCTTTTTGGCCCTCCTCCATCCTCTGCATTTTATATGCTATGAAGGCAGCAATGTTCTCCTGCCTGGTGTGGGGTGCTCCCAGGACCTCTGTAGCCCTCCAAAAGAATCTGATAGCCGCCTCCTCTAGGGCACTCGTCCTACTGCCACTTTCTCTTTTCAGGGGGGGTGGAGGGACCTGCAGATCAGCCAGCCGGCTCGGCCCGGCCACCTCCTGGCTGAGACTTCCCTGTGTATGAAAAAGGGACATAGTTGTAATGTTTTGCATCATCAATCACAATCCTAAATTAGTACTCCAAACTAACATCTAGTTAACATCATTGATTGGACAAGCAGAAATATTTAGAGGAATGCTATACCTGGCTCAATCTGGGCTCCTCCACATGCGGCCTGGAAGGCCCAGGTTGGGCGTCAGAAGCCTCAGCCAGGGGGGAAGGAAGCGTGGAAGGAAGACTGGAGAGTGATGACCTGGGTTCAGTCTGGCCTGCCAGAAAGTGCAGCCTGTCGTAGTACAACATCCTGGGGACATAGATGTCACCTGCTGCTCCGGATCTCTGTGAATCCAGGACTTTCTTGCGCTCCCTCAGATATGTGCTCCTCAGGCCACCAATGAAAATCTTTAAATAAGTGATGTCTGCCGTGGGGATCACCTGCTTCACAATTTCACACAATTGCTCCAGTGCTGCCTTCCTCTTTGCTTGGTTCTTGAAATGGGGGTGGGTAATCTCCCACAGACAGGGCAGCTCACTTAGCATATCAATGAATAGTGACATGAAGTCAGTATCTCTCATTAAGATATCCATGTTCACTGCAAGACACAACACAAGACAAAGCCTAATGTCAGACAAAACTCTCCTAATCTTGTTACAATATAGGCCTCAATCTAGAAGCAGTATAGGCACAAGTTTGTCTCTTACCTTCGTTCTTACGATCGGCGCGTCCAATGCTCCTTCCTCCGCTCACAGATCGTACGTAATACGCACGCGTGTTACGCTTTATACACACTGCGCATGCGTGTAACTCCGCCCGCCCCTGACGTTCTTTCTAGTGTATTCCCCGCCCCTTTTCGTTCGGCGCAGTGGGTGAAGAGCATGATGGCAGAGTTACAGCAGGTGCATGCTAATTATAGCAACGAGGAGGAGGAGGAGGAAAGGCCGGATCCAGGCACGTCCCGATCCAGAAGGAGACGTTTTAAGGCCACAAATATGTCGTTTGGGGAGATGTTGGAGATGGTACACATCATGAGGAAGTCCGACTATGACGGAAAATATGGGCCTTACCCCAACCCCAACATCCGAAAGGCAGAAATCATTGGTAAAGTGGTCAGGAGTCTAGAGCGGAATTTCGGGGGAACGAAGGTCTAAAGATCAGCTCAGGAAGCGGTGGTCGGACCTGAAGTTGAGAGAGCTAGAGCAGTACCGAAAGATCCGGAGAGTGCTGCAAAAAAGTAAGTAGTTGTGCTGTGTTCCTATTCTTTCTGTCTTTATTACGTTCGTTCTGCTCCATATGCTTTTATTAATTGTAACGTTTAAAAGGGCAACTTTAATGTTCATGGGCCCATTATTCGTTCGTATCAAACATTTTTATTTCGGCCTCTAGAACACCATTGTTTAGGCCATATGCATTTTCACACATTTTTTGGGGCCTACTTGGATGCCAAAGATTTGTTTGTGTAGATGGGTTTGTTACTAGAATGAAATGACAACTAGATTGTGTGTAAAGAGAGGACACTGAGCAGCTGTTTTCACATCTGGACACTGGAGCACTAGTGTGGGACCCCAGAACACCATTTTTATTAGGGGGGCACACAGGTGCTCCAGTGTATACTATAGGGGGGGCTACATCTGTGAAGCTTGTACCAAACATGTAAAGTATTGCAGCTTGACAAAGGGCAATAAAAAAAATATACATCTTGGAACTCGGCTAAAATAGACAATTGTACCCCACTTCCAAGCAATGTTTCCTATTTCTAGTTCTGCCATCAAATATCTGTGTGCTAATTATACCATTTTTGTTTTACATAGGGGAGAAAAGACTCGGAGGACAGCCCTCATCCGAGGAGACCACAGACCCCCCACCTATGGAAGAAGGTGAAATACCCCCAAACGAAGAAGAAGAGCAGGAGGAAGAAGAAGACGTGGTGGAGATTGGCACCACAACAGGTGAGTGTCTGCGACCACAGGCTCAGGTAAAAGAGATGGATGGTGGCAGATTTTTGAGACCTTTTTTTTGTTCTTTATCTCTTTTTAGGTGATCGTGATGTGAGGGATCCTGAACGCTTTACTTCAGAAAGTGCCCAGATACTTATCGGGGAGATCATGGGGTGTAATCTCCAATTGCAAAACATCCAGAACCAAATCAGTGATGTTATTAAAAAAAATAATAACATCATTGATGTTTTGGGGTGAATTTAAACCCCACAAAATCACCTGTTTTATTAATGTGGTCCAATCTTCCAAAAATTTTTAAAATGTTTAGAAAAGCCAAATTTGGAGGATGCACACAGTGTGCCAACATGTGCTATCTGCCATCACAGGAGATCAATGGACGCGTTTTGGGGGTGCAACACCTTCCTCAATTATAAAGTCGCATTGAGGAAAGGCTTTCTCCCCCAAAACACGTCCCTTGATCCCCCCTGATGGCAGATAGCACATGTTGCCATTCGTAAATTGGTGTGCATCTTCCAAATTTGGCTTTTCCAGGGGTGATTTCCCCCCATCTGAACGCTAGATCAAACCCAGTTCCTAAATACTGATGTCTGATCTAGCCTTCAGGTTTTACCTAATGTGAACTTTGTAAGTTCAAGTTTTTTGGCTTTCTTGTTGGTTTTACACAGGCCTGTTTTATCTGAAATGGATATTTTGATTTTTCATAATGCTACTGCAAACATTGTTATACAACAAACATGTTGGTTTGTTTTAAAAACCTTTGGTAAATGCGCATGTGATTGTGCAGGTATA
The DNA here is from genome assembly GCF_042186555.1 of Aquarana catesbeiana. Taxonomy (NCBI): domain Eukaryota; kingdom Metazoa; phylum Chordata; class Amphibia; order Anura; family Ranidae; genus Aquarana; species Aquarana catesbeiana. The sequence goes on along the minus strand of NC_133329.1, from coordinate 300,006,118 downwards.
AAAAAGTGCCTTACTCAAGAATGTGTGGATTATTGTCTCAACACTACAACACTTTTGGGGTGATGTAATTGTTGTTTTATGCACAAATGGGGGTTATTTCCTAAGGGCAAATCCTCTTTGCACTACAAGGGCAGGTTCAGTGCAGTTGCAAGTGCACTTGTAGTGAAATGTGTTTTTGCATTTAGGAAGTACCAGCCAACACTGTTTTTTATAAGGTTACCCAATCACAACATTTTCTGCACTCAACACATTTCTGTCAGGGTCAGCTAAAACAAACACAAGCAGTAAATGTCCACCAAGAATTTCTTTTGGTTGTTTTTTATTTGAAAAAGGTGTCACAGATTGTCTGGCATATTGATAGCCCCCCTACCCGCAAAGAACTCCAGGTATCGTAACCGGACATCACGGGCATTCAGGGAGGGCAAGCCAGGACGGCCGCTTTCAAGTGCCGTCATTGTTGATGTATTTGGGATTCCGGCCTCAGGCCCAACTGAGCCAGCATAGTTGGCTGAATGTTTTTGTAGAAAATTATGGAGAACATTCTTCCCCACGTCCACATACAAGAAGTCGTAATTAGCCGACACCACCGCCAACATCACTATACTATTAAACCCCTTGTAATTATAATAGTACGACCCCGAGTTGGGTGGTGGGACGATGTGGACGTGTTTCCCATCAATTGCCCCTCCGCAGTTAGGAAAGTCCCACCGCTGGGCAAAGTGGGAGGCCACAGTCTGCCATTCCTGTGGCGTGGAAGGAAACTGTTGAGGAAAAAACAATAAACATTACTATTTTTTCACAGAAACCTGGCAAGCAGATTAGACACAAACATTATGGGTCAACCTCCAGATAGCATTTATTAAGGGGAATTTAACAACAACAAAGTATAAGGTACACCTATCATATTCCCCCTCCCCCCCTCATGGGCCATTTCTAACATTATAGGGGGGGGGGAACTCTTGGACAGGTAACCCTCTTCACTTCATTGAGAGATGAATGCCTAAATACAGGGTATTACTTGGAACAGCCCCTCCTTAGTTACACTATTGGCAGCCCACTGGACAGGTAAGAAGTGTCATAATACAAAGATATAAATACACACTGTACACATTTGAGCACATTTGGACATTCTGCTATTACCTATCAAGATCATAATAGGATACAAGAACTTTAAACAGTACCATTGGAAAGTATACAGGCAGGCCCTTGCACTACATGCTTTGGGGAATTAATCCATAAATCTGAGCACTAAAGAGATGGGTATAGTGTGTATGGGTTTGGCAAAGTCAGCAGATAGATGATTGAAGATAGAGAATTGGGATCAGCTGACTTAGCAGTTGGGGGAGGGAGGGTTACAAAAAATTTGGGGACACCACAAAAAAAGCCTCTGCCACTCTGCCTTAATTTAAATCAAAAATAACATTTCAAAACATTTTAGGGGGTGTTTGGGGTAAAGCACTACTATGGAGCTGATAAAATACATTGTTAAGTAACTACATGAGGTGAATATAGGGCAGGAGACACCATGCTGGGGAGGTTATTGAAGGGCAAATATGTATGAAGGACCTAAAATAATAATTACATAAAAATCCAGCATGCATGAGGACAAAGGGGACATTCACAGCATATTACAATCATGGTAATTATGGAATGAGGGAAGAAATACAATATATTAGCAAACATTCAATACAATAAAATGTGATATAAAAGGATAAAAATCTTACCTTCATATACTCCTTCTGCAGGACCTGGATGATGGCAGAACAGGTCTCTGGGATGATGATACCCAGAGCCTGGGGGGAGATGCCTGTCGAGAACTTCAAGTCCTGCAGGCTTCTCCCTGTGGCCAAATACCGCAAGGTAGCGACCAACCTCTGCTCCGGAGTGATGGCTTGCCTCATGCAGGTATCCTGCCTGCTAATATAGAGGGTCAGCGAAGCCAAAAAACGGTGAAATACGGGGTCCGTCATCCGGAGAAAGTTCCTGAAATCATCAGGATTATTCTCACGGATCTCACGGAGCAAAGGCATATGACAGAACTGGTCACGCTGAAGCAACCAATTCTTGGTCCATGAACTCCTCCCCACCCTGTTCATGGACTGGACTTGTGTCAAGGTCAGGACCCCAACACCAAGCCCCCGCACAGCACGAACTCTACGAGGAGTACGCATACGAAACATGGCTAGAAAACGGTCGGCTGCTCAGAACGAAGTAACAGAACGCACTGAAGAACAGCAAGGCCTGTGAAGAGCGACCTGAAAAACAGCAACGAGCGGACAAGATCGCACAGAAAACTACCAATACGAACTGACTGCACGCACTGAAGAGCAGATACAAACCCACAAGCACAAACTGAACGGCAGAAAACGATCTGAAAGCCACGAGTCTGAAAAAGCGCGAATCGTCTCTCACCAAACTTTTACTAACACGAGATTAGCAAAAGGAGCCCAAAGGGTGCCGCGCTTGGTTCTGAACTGGCCTTTTCTAGTCTCGTCGTACGTGCTTGACGTCACCGCATTCTTGTCGATCGGAAATTCCGACAACTTTGTGCGACCGTGTGTAGGCAAAACAAGTTTGAGCCAACATCCATCGGAAAAAATCCGAGGATTTTGTTGTCGGAATGTCCGAACAAAGTCCGACCGTGTGTACGGGGCATAACTCTGGTGTCAATTGGACTGTACAGTTATCAAAGAACAACAAACACCAATTCCCAGCTCACTTACCAGCCAGCCTGCAACAAACCAAACTGACCCTGACTTACAGTTCAAATTAAAACCAAGGGGGTTTGGTTTGCACACATTTGCAAGCTAAACCCCCTGGATTTAACATGAACTGTTAAACAGGGTCAATTTGGTTTGTTGCAGGCTGGCTGGTACATGAGCAAGGAATTTTTGTTTGTTGTTCTTTGACATGTGTCACTCTTCCATGTGCTCCTTACTGCAAACAGTAGTTATAGGTGGGGGTGGTTCATTTTTGTTTCTACTATTGGTAATTGGTGAGGGGATGCACTGGATAATAATACAGGGGAAGTACAATGCAATGCAACATCTACAGTATATGATCCTTACTATTCTGGATTGCAGTGCAACCTAGTCCTCTGAGGCAATGAGCTATGACAAGATGTGTAATCACATGAGAGCTTACAAAAAATAGGACATCATATGGTGCAGTAGAAGCTACATAGAAATATCCTAATATAGTCTACAAGATAGTATGTAAGGTAACATGAAACATAATGGGGTTGATTTACTTAAGGCAAATGGACTGTCCACTTTGCAGCTGAATTTTACCTTAACTAAGTGAATGTGGTCAAAATCTGATTTGCAAAATATATTCAATCACATACAAGGAAAATAAAATTACTGTATTTCTTCTTGCACATAATTTGATGATGAAAGTAAGCAAAGGTTCACCTCATTCACCAAACGAACAAAGAAAAGAAAACTCTATAGCGCAAAATAGAGAATAATAAAGTCTCAAGGTAAAAGAGTCCAAATATGGGAGTACCACTTGTTCAATAGCTGCAGCTCTTCCAGCAGAGTATTAGATCTCTGTGCACTAAACAAATAAAAAAGCAGAAGGCACCACCATCTAAGTGTACCAATCTATTAAGAACATTAAAACAAGGAGGTTAAAATACACTCACAAAGGTAGGAGAAGACAAGATTGCTATAAGTTCTTAGTCACATGCTGGGCTCAGTAAGAGGGCAGCCGAGAAGTTGGCAGATTGGAGCCTGGAAGCAGCTCTGTTGTTCGAGCATAATCCAGCTTAGGAGGGATGCAAGGCTTAGATGGTATCCACCAGCGAGAGCCATAACCACACTGAAACACAAGCCAGCATTGGAGCCAGAACTGGAAGTGATGTCAGACGTAATGACGTCAATAGGATGTGGGTGGTAACATGAGCTACGAGACACTCCTTTGTCAAACCATAAGGGGAACAGGGAAACTCTGTGGCATTTATATTGCAGACAAAGGAGAAAGGCAAGGGGTAATATAAGGAAATGGGCAGGATACTGTGTGATAGCAATATACTGGTTTTAGTCGGAGCCAACTTAATAAGGAAGGACAAAATAAATCTAGGGCATTGAAAGAATTTAAAGTAAAACTTTGGACCCATGGTAAAAGAACACACATGATCTTACATCAGAAGATCAGAAACATTTTATGAATTTAATTATTAAACAATAAACTAATATTAAGGGAATGCTATACAAAAAGGAACATTATATATTAGAAAAACAATAGCTATGTAATACAGCTAAGTGATTAATATGATGGTATTGGTTTTGATTTCCCCATTAAGCCCTGCAGAGTGTTCAAGGATAAAATCCAGTACATCTCCTGTTTGCACATTTTTTTAATCTTTGTGCCGTGGAAAAAGTATTGAGAACCCGATCTATGCTCCAGACTTGTAATCCTGCTGTGGATTTGGCATGAACCTCTTTAAAGTGTCTAGATACACTGTATTTATTGTTTGTTTCACCCTGCTCAATGGCTCTCCTATGTTCACCAAATCTAGCTTGCAGAGCCCTAATAGTTCTACCAAAGGGCACCTGAGAGCATAGATGACAAAATTGGTAGAACATGTATGGAAGTGAGAGATGGGATCATTTTTTCCTTTGGCCTAAAATGACAAGACCATTTGGAACCAAAGAACAGGTTAAGCATTATTTCTTATAGCAGCCCCAGAATCTGGAAGCTGGCTGGGGGCTGTCTGGCTCTTGATATTTCGAGCCCTTGGGTAGGTGAACATGGTAACCTGGACCAAGGACAAGTTCTACAACAAAAATTTAGAGAAAAAGTTTACTCTGCCAAATAGACTGTTATTTTCACCTAAGTCCAATGAGATTTGAAAATTACAGACACATGGCTGAAAATAAAGATCCTTAAAGCTTTTTGAATTAAAGAGGAAGTAAACCCTGATGGGTTTTACTTCCTCCTTTTTTTCCCTGCAAAGTAAAAGCATAATGGGCTAGTATGCAATGCATACTAGCCCATTATGTGGCACTTACCTGCAAACAAAGCCCACACTGTCCCCACTGGTGGCTGCATCCACCTTCTCCCCTCTTCCTTCTGGGGCCACGGACTTCGGCTCTGTGACTAGCCGGAGTCGCATGATGTCACTCCCAAGCATGCGCACGGGAGCCATCAGTCACAGCACTTGCTAGTGGGGAGGGTTGTTTCTGCACAGCGCATGTGCCGATGACATCACCGGCACAGTGTACAGCAAATATCTCCTAAACGGCGCACGTTTAGTAGATATTTACAGTATCTATAGGTAAGCCTTATTATAAGCTTACCTATAGCTACAAGTGATACAGAGAGGTTTACAACCACTTTAAGCTTACAATCGAGAATGTGATTAGCAGCTTTCCTTATTCAATTTTTACTTTTTGATAGTTAGTATTTTAATGTCAACTTTTTAGCCATTTTAACTGGTTCCAGACCACCTTCCAAACATTTGCAAGGCAGCCAGGCTGCGCGAAATGTCATACCTGCACGTCGTTCCATGCAGCAGCTCTGCGGGGTACAGAGGCAGAGGGGGAGCCAATCAGCGAGTACGGTGGACCCGATGTCTGCTGGCCATCTGCTACCATTCCCGGAAGAGGGAAAACAAGGCAGATTGCTGTTCTGTCAGAGGAAAAGAGAGAGATCTTGTGTTTTTGCTAAGCAGGAACACAGATCTCATTCTTTGCCCAGTCAAACCATCTCCCACACAGTTAGAAAGCACCCCCTAGGGACACTCTTTGATCGCCCCTGGTGTTAACCCCTTCCCTGCCAGTGTCATTAGTACAGTAACAGTGTTTTTTTGTTCATAGCGCAAAAAATAAAAACCGCAGAGGTGATCAAATACCATCAAAATGCTCTATTTATGGGAAAAAAAAGGCTATCAATTTTATCTGGGTACAGTGTAGCATGAGCGCGCAATTGTCAGTTAAAATAAAGCATTGCTGTATCGCAAAAAATGGCTTGGTCATGAAAGGGGTGAAACCTTCCAGGGCTAAAGTGGCTAAACTATTAAATATAAACAGTAAAAAGTACTACCACCTTTATTTTTTAGGAAACCTTCCCCTGTGCGCTCTCTATTTTAGTTTCCCATTGATACTAAAGCTTGAATTCCCTAGATAAGAATTACTATTTTCCAGTGCCCTTAAGAAGCCTGCCCTAAAGCCCAAACATTTTCTTCTAGAGTAGGGAAACGTTAAAACTTTTTTTTGCCTTGTGTTTTCCACTGGGGATATTTCCTATAATTCCCTGTTTCAGGAAGTGAGAAGTAATCATTCCGAAATTGTCCCTGAAACAAGTGTCCCCATGGGAAGCCTACTCTTCTATTTCTTGACAAATCAGAATTTTGAATTTTTCCTCATTTTCAGTCCTAGTGACTATGGTCACTCGTACAAATAGGGTGAATCACCCAGTGGATACACAGACAGAATAAACTAACAGGATCAATCCCCCATCACTATTTTATTCAAAACTAGAAAAAAGGTTTAGCTTGAGATACACTTTATTGAATTGGACAGGAGGATAGCTCATTTAAAGGCCTTAGTAAAAAAAAAAAAAGGAAAACAGGCTCTGTAAACTTAAATCAGAAAGGTACACAGAGGAGTATTTTGTGGCTATTTAGGGTAATAACAAACAAGTTATGATACCTGCTTTTAGGCAAGACTTTTAAAATTAAATAATCAAAATGGCTGAGAGGTTAAATTTAATAGAGAAACATTAGTTAACAAAAATCTGCAGTGCTATATCTCCTTAATACCGTTTTTTTGTCTTGCGGAAGAGCGTTCTCTATAGCCAGGCAGATAGTAATCCAACCTCCAGTTAAGATCCCAATGAGACTTTTCATCCTATATGAGGTGGGACATAATGAGTCATTTCTAAGTTGAAAAATATAAACAGATGCAATCAACGTTTATCTCTCAATTGGCCTGATAGCTACTTCCAATGCACTGCTTGGGATCTGCATCACATTTCCTGGACCAATAACCATTTCCCCAAAAAAGTAGCCATGTCACACACCCTACAACAGGGGTAGACACTCCAGCTTTGGTTAAACTACAAATCCCATAATTCCTCTGCCTCTGGGAGCAATTCCTGTGCTGTCAGAGTCTTGTAATGTCTCATCAGAGTCTTGCAATGTCTCATGGGCTTCTCGTTTTACACCAGCTGGAGTGCCAAGGTTGCCTATCCCTGCCCTACAACCTGAGCAGATGATCAACCAAAGCAACCTCAAAACTCTAGACTGATGACACATCTTTATTCCTACACCCAAAAACTAGCAGTCTATAAATAAACCTAGATTTATAGTCACGTAATATACTCTACATCCAGGACTAATGGTCACTTGTTCTCTTTCCAAACTAACAACCTCCCACAAGCTTAGGAAAGTATCTGCCATTGTAAAGCTGGCTATATATGGATTGAATTTCAGCTGTTTAGGCAGGGACAGGCCGAATTTTGATCCATTAATGGGCTAGCCAGTTGTACACAAGTTGAGTTTTTCGCAAACGACCAGTGCCATTGGCGATATCTGGCAACAGTGACCCTTGTATTCTGCCGGTGGAAAAAGACCCCTTACCAGCAGAATAAAGTAGCTCAGCGGGATTGATTTCCTCATCCACATCAAATTTGTGGATGGGGAAATCTGTTTATTTTTTCTTGTTCAACCTGCTAGTTGAATAAAAAAAAAAATGTGTATGGCCTGCATAATAGAGAGCATACTAATCAGCCTTTATATAAATCATGTATTACTTTACCTAAGAGAAAAGTTATGTAATTGGGAGCTAGCCACTAATCCCCCACCCCTTCATACTAGCCCGTCACTATTATGTATAGGATCATCTGAAATGTTCAGGAGGCAGGTAGTGGAAAGCAAGATTCAGCATTAGGGCATGATGAAGTTTTGTCCATCAGAATGGCCTACAATTCATCCATGACAGGAGGGTTTGGGAGGCTGCTGAAGGTACCTCTTGGTGCCTGCACTTTATACCCATAACAGTTTTGGGTTAATATTACCATGACATAAACTCTTTAAAGAACATATCTATAACAGTAATTCATTGTATTTATGTTTTGCCAGAGCCCCGTCCAAACAACTCTGGAATTGCCAATAAAAAAAATCCATATTAAGATTTTTTATTCCATTGCTTCTCTTATAATTGAAGTGTAAGAATTAGGTTGGTTGGAAGAAGGCTCATTTCTAAAACCAACATTAGTATAACACGCTAATTCTAAAGCATCCTTCATCCACACTAAAACATCACTATTATTTATGATTCACTAAGGAACTTGGGGGTTAAACTATTACTAACTGTAAGTGTTCATTGATTAATGTTAATGTGATTTCTCACAATCAATACTACTTTCTGAGAAATGTGAGCATATTATTTATAACCAAGCTTTGTGGTCTCTCCACTTATAATCTCAGGAGAAAAATCTTACCAATGTCCCTATCTGATAGAGCAGTTCCTCTATATTGTTCTGTGTGTTCTTAATATCTTGCTCAGAGATTATAGGGGATACCCTTTTGGGCATATAGCAGTGACACCGCAACTGGAAAACACAACATAAGAATAAGATATTAGAAATATATCAAAAAAGAACCAAATGAAATTTAGCAGACCACCTTTAAAGTAGACCATGTTAGTTATCTTGCACCTTTTTATACCTGTGCATAGAGGCTGTTGTAAGCTGTTTATTGTTCATTCTTTCCTGTCATGGCTCTCTAGCAATCCCTGGACCCTGGATAGCATCTGTGCAAACTCTGGGTAAAAATGAACTACCTTGACGATTATGATTTTTTCAGACTTGCATAATGGCTAAAATTAAGTTTTCTTCTATTCCTAATAATCAAAGCACCCAGTTTGAGAAAACTGGGTGCTATTAAATCATGTATAATTTTACTAAGGACAAAGATGGTTCAGACTGACCTTGCAGGCTTCACTGCTCCACTTTATAATTTTTTATATTTCTTTAACATACCCCTTCCTTCCTTCCTTCCTTCCTTCCTTCCTTCCTTCCTTCCTTCCTTCCTTCCTTCCTTCCTTCCTTCCTTCCTTCCTTCCTTCCTTCCTTCCTTCCTTCCGTCCTTCCCCTTTCTTTGGATATCTAATCCGGATCATATTTTGGAGCTAACACACACTTATCTGCAACACCCAGAAAAAGCTGTGGGTGGTTAGCCCTTGCTCAGCTTTAACATTTTTAACATCATGCCTTGCTAACAAACATTCATTTGCTGTTTTATAAATTTGTGTTTCAGAAAAACATTGCAACGTAAAGTTTTTGTTTCACAGTAAATTGAATCATGTGTTTGTAACCATGCCCCCGTAGGTGTTGCTGAATGTAGTGGTTCACCTGTCACCCTACCCGGCCTGACATCCATCTCTCAGACACTCAGAGACATAGAACAGTCCATAAGTTTTGTTTTTGTTTTTTTTTTTGTCTTTTTATTCAGCTACCAATCCCAGATAGCTCTCTTCAGGCCCTGCCAGCCAGCCTGGCTGCAATGACCTCTCTCTCCACTGCCCTTCCCACAGCCCTCTATTCTGGTTCTGCACCCATCTCAAACTGCAATCTCCCAGGTCTCTCAGGAGTGCCTCCCCAGTCCTCCCGACTGTGCTTCACTCACCAGCCCTCCAGGCTGCGACCAGTTGTCCTCCCTGGAGTCTCTAAGCACTGTTCTCTCCCACTTTCCTCTCTTTGCTCTCTCATGTGCCTCTCCTTCAGGATCTCATCTCTCCTCCTGGATGCACCCGAGCCTGGCCCAAGGTCACCCCCCATACAGCCTCCATACTCTCTCACTCCAGCTCTTCCACCCGACAACTCCTCCCCAGCTGGGCTGACCCCAGGTATTTAAGAAGGCCTGCCCCCTGACAATACAAGTTGGGGATTGGTCACCTCTCCTCTCCTCCTCTGTTTCTAGAACCTTCTAGAAAGAAGAGGGAGGGGACAGTGATGCTACCTGTGAGTCACCCAGCCTTGCCCTGAGCCACTCCCAGCCCAGAATAAAAACAAACAGGCCTAGCCAGCAACTAGGCCTGCCTAAATTTTCCTACTCTGCTAGAAAAATCCTAACGCTAGCACCTACCTAACTAGAGGGTGCTACATGTTTGTTTAACCATAAGGTTTAGCATGATTGAAAACATTCATAAAGGGTTAATATAACCAAGTTTACTAAAAACTTTGAGAATTTGAAATAATACCAAGAATGGTAATAGAATTATTGTATTTCAACCAGAGTGTTGTAATGTACGGATAAAATTGGTTGCATGGCGGCTTTATTGTTAAGATGACGGCTGTGGCGGGGGAAATTTTCAGCAAAATGAAAACAAATTGCTAGTAGTAAGGCATTAGTCACAGTCTGATTACTTGGCAGTCACTGTGGGAGCTCCAATTTGTCAAGCTACATCAGTAGAACAGGAGACTAGTACAGCCAGACAATGTTATTTGCATGTTTATTTCATAATCATCAATAAACTTTGGGGCAGGTCAGTTTGGTATCCCTTTAATTAAAGAAAAGGGTTTCAAACTAAGTCAAAAGAATTATATTTAGCCATGTGTAACTGAAATATTATTTGAAATTTTGTCAAATTTTTTACTTGACTTGAAAAAAGCTGCACTGTACTTTGTAAAATCAGCAACTACAACTCTGTAATCTGCAAGGTCTGTAATCAACACAAATACTGGAAAAGTTATTCTTTCAGCTTCTCTGTATTTCATTCATTTTATTCAATACAGTTAAAGGTCTCCAGCAGAGAAGCAACCAAATGACTGGTAGTGGGTGCTAGAAGGTCTTTAAAGCGCAAATCCAGGCTCTCACATTCTCTCTCCCTCCCTGAAGAAATCCCATGGAGGCTTTAGGGTCGGGTGGAAGGAAGAGGGAGCTGGCTGGGAGGAAGCTACCTTTCAACTTTAAGACCTGGAAAGTTCCTGTCCATAATAAAGGGAATTGGTTAGAGTGCACTTTTTAGAGTATAGCCTTGGTATGTAATGTGCCCATCTGCTGTGAAGGACAAGTGATGGGCACCCTGAATTGTTGACAAAGAATCTGACATAAGGTGTGGAAAACCTTCTTCTCTTACCTGCTAGTGGACACTCTCAATAAACAAAAGTATGTACACCAAAGCATGCCAGCACTGTGAAACTAATGTTATAGATACATATAGGCTGGTCTGATAATAAAAAGGAAGAGCAAACATGTGAAAAAAAAAACCCATAGCAGCCAGTCAGAAGTCAGCTTTTATAACACTGTGTGGTCTATACTTTTGAAACATGATTAATGTGTTTCCATGGTTTACTTGTGGTTTACACCACCACTGTCTACACACAGGCTGTGTATCCTTTTCCTGGATACCTGGATCTGAATATCTCGCAAATTACCTGTAGAAATTCAAGTAATCAAAAAAAGGCACTATTGCAGTATATTATGAGAAGACTATAGAAGTATACAGTATATTGGTAAGCTGAAAATATACCTGGATGAACAGAGACATCAGTGCAAATATGAGGAATCCTGGTAAAAAAAATCATAAAGCAAAAAAAAAAAAAAAATGTGAAGCTTTAATTTACCATTGAAATGTGTTTCTGGACTAGTTCTATTCCTTTGAGCAAATACAAATTGTATATTTTGATGCAAGCTTCAAAACTGGTAAATCTATTAAAATGTTTCTTACTTGAGGAACTGGTGTAACAAGTGTCCAGGTATCTTCTGTAGGGTCCACTAAAGAGCAATCACTTTCTGAAGAAAAAACAAATTGATCAATGAAGATTCCTTCTTTTACTCTTTTATGCATTATTTGCAACTAAACTGGCCGTGTGACACAAACCCTATACAGATTTCAATAAATACATAAAGCTTTATAGTGAAAAGAACACATTCTCTCTAAAAATATTATCTGTATGTATGCTGGTGCAGTTGTGGTAAGAGAAGTTCATTTTAGTACTGTGTTAATGAGTGCAGAAGTGTGTGATGGTGAAGTGGTAGAGAGTGCCTGTCGATGCCATGGTGGCAAGTGCAGAAGTGTGTTTCAGTGCAAGGGCAGCAAGTGCAGAAGTTACTGTCATTGTAGTAACATCAAGTTAGGAATTGTGCATTGGTGCAGGGGTGAGGAATGGGGTCCAGTGGTGATAAGTAGGGTATTGCATGTTGGTGCAGTGATGGTGAGTGGAGTATTTTGCATTAGCACAGTGGTAGTGGGTGGAGTATTGAGCCATGAGTGTGACTTTGAGCGTCAAGTGGTGTGTTGACGCATTGTTGCATTGGTGGTAATTGTGGTATTGCATGTTGGTGCAGTTGCATTGTTACATTGGTGGTAATTGTGGTATTGCATGTTACGCATTGTTGCATTGGTGGTAATTGTGGTATTGCATGTTGGTGCAGTTGCAGTGAGTAGGTATTGCATGTCAGTGCTGTGATGGTGAGTGAGGTATTGTATGGAGGTAATTGAGATAATGTATGTTGATGCATTGGTGGTAAGTGAAGTATAGTATGTCTGTGCAGTTGCGAAAAGTGGGGCATTATTACAGGGGTAGCAAGTGGAGTATTGTGCATCTGTGCAGTGGTGATTTTCATCTTCCTGTGGCAGTGAATGTATTGCATCGTGGTGAGTTGGGTACTTCGTGTTGGTGCATTGGTGGAAAGTGAGGTATTGCTTGTTGGTACAGTGGCTGTGAGTGGCTATTGGGCATCAGTGATATTGCAAGATATCACTGATATTGCAAAGTGATGCAGTGGCATTGAATGGGGTATTGCACATCAGTGCATTGGTGATGAGAGTTATTGCATGGCAGTGAGTGGGATATTGCACATTAGTGAAATGATGGTCAGTGGGATATTGTGCATCAGTGCAGTGGCGATGAGTGGGATATGGGGCATTAATGCAGTGGTGGTGAGTGGGTATGGCACATCGGTGCAGTGGACAGGAGTATAGTATTGCATTGTGGTGAGTGGGATATTGCATGTTGGTGCAGTGGCAGTGAGTAGAGTATTGAACATCAGCGCAGTGGTAGTAAGTGGAGTATTATGCATTGGTGAAGTAGTAGCTGTGAGTGGGGTATTGTGCATTGGTGCACTGGCAGTAAAGGGGAAATTGTGCTTAGGTGCAATTATACAGAGCAAGGTTCAAGTGTCCGGGGAGAGAGCACATAGATCAAGGGTGAAGTAGACAGACTTGCCATCTGACATATCTATGGGAATATTCCTCAACAATCAGCCCCTACAGACAGATTCACTGAGAGCCAAATTGTACTGGGCTCTGCAGCTGCAACCTGTACTTTATTCCTACACATGCGTAATAAGCCACCTTCCATGGCCAGCAGATCCCATCATATCATAATGCCCTTCACTGCCGCTAGCTACACATGCAAGGCATAGTGTGTAGTAAGCAAATATGACAATAATGTACACATGCATGATGATAAGCCACCTTCCATTTCGCTATTGTGCATGTATGGGTTATCACTGCCATATTTCCAGGTTGCCGCATGCTACTGTACATTCATGGTAATTTACAGGATGTCAGGACCTGAGAAGAGGAGGATCGGAGTAAGTGTACTATGTCTGTTGTTTGTTTTTTTTTTAATCTTTACAATCACTAATGAGAGCTCAAAAAAGGACAGTTTTGCATCAGTAGGAACAGGGAAAGCCACAGCAAACTATTGGCCAACTTCTATCTTCCAGTTACAGTGGGTTTATTACCTTTTGATGAAAAAGCACGTGTTGCTGCTAAAGCGGCCCAAAAAAAGTATGTTTTTATCTGAAATGAATGAGACTGGGGTGCTGTCTTGTCCATATTCCCATCACACACATTCCTGGATCACTAAGCCCATCTGTAGCGGGTGCTGTAGCAACTACCAGCTGGACATTGGGTATCACAGATCAATGCACATACTCGCCAGCGCACCATGGATCTTCAAATGCAGTCCAAAGTTTTCATTGCAGAAAAATCACATCACAAAAGATGTTCTTTTGTGATGTGATCTCTCTGCAATAAAAAAAATGTGTACTGCCATTGAAGATCCATGGTGTGCTGGTGAGTATGTGCATTGACCTGAGATTGGGATGCTGCTGCTGTATCGAATCCAAGGTAGTTGTAAAAAAAATGGATAAATTCCACAGCCAGTGTACGCTGTTTGTACAATTCATACTGTCTTGTAACACCATGTACAGCTTTAGGGCACCCCAAACCATCATTTTAAGGCCACCCATGCTCCGCCCCTTTTCGACAATCTCATTAAAATCTTTCCACTGGCAAGATATGTGTGTTATATAAGAGATAATTCATCTTCACTTTGTATTGGAAGTTACTCAGGCGGCTGTGTACCATGCCCCTATAGCCTAGAGAATGTACATCTTTTTACATTGCAATACATCTGTTGTGGCCATATTTTTAACTTCATACTGTCACTGTATAGGCTGTTTTCTTCAAGATAAATATATGGCCACAACAGATGTATTGCAATGTAAAAAGATGTACATTATCTAGGCTATCTGGGCATGGTACGCAGCCACCTGAGTAAACTTGCGGACGCCCATGCTTACAAAGTGATAAGTGAAGATGAATCATCTCTTAAACTGTACACACATATCTTTCCAGCAAATTGAAATTATAGCTCAGCTCAGCTGTCCCACTTTCCAAGCAAAGCAATATATTATTATATATAAAAATGCTCATCCTGAGTCTTGCTGTTACCTGTGGTTCTTCACTGTGTATGCCTCAGTATTTTCTGTCTGTGATGATGATCCCCTAGGCCCAGAGCAGCACTGGCAGGTGGCAGCGTATCACTGATATGGCCACTTGAGTGAGCGGGGCCGGCGCAGCGCCGGCTGGATCTACACAACACAAGCAGGCTGGCAGCCAATGACTGCAGTGGAGCGGCCAAGGCGAGCATCGCATTAGATGATAGGGCCAGGGTGAGGGGGGGACGTCAGATGCTGGATGCCAGAGTCTTAGAGACACAGAGAGCAGCCAGTGGACTCAAAAAGTCTGCAGCGTGGCGGCGGCCACGGCGGACCCTGCTGGCTGCTGCAACACCTTGGTGATTCCAGGGGGGGGCACTTGACCCCCCTTGCCCCCTCCTGCGGATTCCCATGCCCCAAAAATGTTATTTTAAAAAAAATGCTATGTATTTTCAAACCATATGCAAAGACCATCTCCCCATTGTACACTATTTTTCAATTAATTTTGTTTTTGCATTGATACACATACCCATGGCTGTGCAGAGCTTCCAATGCTTTTTTGTGACATTAGTTTATCTATTAACCGTAAAAATGCCCAGAACTTAACAGCAAGATCCTCCCTCTCATAGATTTTAATGGGATTTGCCTCTAAGTTTGGATTTGCCAAATTTCATACAAGGTTTACCAAACCCTTAGCGAACAGAACCCAGCCAAATTCGGCCTTCACTACTCTTTCAAAGGCATATATGTATATATAAACTACCCATGAGACCGAGCATAATATGACACTTTTTCACACTGAACACAGTTGTTCATATGTATGTGATGAATATAAGTTTGCGGTGCAGAATACATTTTGAACTTCTTTTCCTGGGTGTAAAACCTCAAATGAGCATTTCTAAACAGCATAATTATCCATATCATGCCTTGATGAATGGTACAGAATTACATGAAGCACACATGGGAATGTAATGAGACTCAATGTGTATACTTTCTTTCATGCTTTCACAGTTTAGATAAATGGACTCCAGTGGATTTAATGACAGAAAATAAAAGATGAGTTTGAGTAGTTATTCCTCTCTTTGTTCTATTTGTTTCCTTCCGGGATAAGAACTGAACCAATAAAGGGATCTTTTTTTAAGCATGCTCTAGAAAACACAAGAAACATACCACCTGATTTATCTCTACTCTGTCTTTGCTTACAGCCGATAATTCACATTCCACCAAAGACTCTCACCTTTCTATTTAATATCACAAAGCAGTCCTCCACCTGGGCCTCCTTGATCAGCTACAGCAGGATATTTGCTTGTTGGACTGTGTCCAATTTTTAAAATCAGAAAAGACTTCATAGAGAATCCTTACATTTTTATTTTTGAGTTTCAGTGCCAGGTTTTTCCTGCAGGTGGTAATACGGGAAAGTTCTGAAACTGGTACTCACAAAAAATGGGTAAAGAGCAGGGTTATAATCCCAAAATGTATTTATTTACCCTATTTCTTTCTTTTCTGTCATGTGCATGTGTAGGGAAAAAGAAATGCTAGAATGGAAGCAGCATATTATCTGCTATATATATGTAGAATGTCTTGACTTGTACGCAATGGTACAGACTACTAAACAATAAAAAGAAAATATAATTTTATTCTTGGGAGTTGTTTGGATATTAGTGTCTAAATGATAACTGGGAGAAAGGAGACCGAGGGAACGCTTCTTCCTGCCTGCAGCAGACTCATAATACATTTTCCCAGATTGCACTTCTTGGCCTAGGCATAGTCTCTTGCCAGGAGCTTAGGGAATTATTTTAAAGGAAAAAATATAGTTGCATTTTACGATATGCTAAAAAATAATTGTTGTAGACTTGTAAAGTTACTGATAGGTCCCTGTTAAAATGTTCACAGTGATTTTAAGGCCCAGTGTTTGGTAATGATATTCTCTTAGAATCATGTCAGCATTAGTATTACTCATTAAAGGAGAAGTCCAGCCTGAGCTTTTTAGGCTGGGCTTCTCCTATGGGTCACAGGAGTGCAATTCGTTTTGCACTCCTGTGACCCTTTTTTAGCGGAGAGCACTCTGAAGTCCGTTCTCCACTGACATAACTGCAATTAGTCGGGGCAGAGCGTAATCCCGACTTCTCAAGTCTGGATCCGCCAGCTGCCTTGACTGATGGCAGTTTCAGGAAGACTGAGACATTCCCCACCCCTCCACAGCTCAGCGCCCCAATGAGTGTGGAGGAGCAGAGCAAGATAGCTGCTGACTGACATTTAGCAGCTCTCCTCTCGAGCAGGAGTGAGAACTGAGCCATCAGCGGTGTTCGGTGGCTCGGTTCTCAGTGCAGAGACGCCGGGGGACAGCTGAAGCATCGGTCTGATGCTGCTTCCACCTAGGTAAGTATGAATAGGGAAAAAATAAACCAACCATACTTCTCTTTTAACACTAAGGCTGAGTTCACACACCATATATGCAGGGCCAGTGTCTGTTCAGAGTCCGGTGCTGTTTCCATTCAGCGGTTCAGGTGTGATTCAGGTGCAAATTTGACACTTAAAGTTCTATGCTTTAAGGTAAAAAACCTTCTGTGCGGCAGCTTCACCCTAGCTCCCCCTTTTTCTTATATAAGCCTGATCCGATCCAGCTATGTGCACAAGCGCAACAGCTCCACTGTCTCTCTCCTCATTGGTCAGATTAATAGCAGCAAGAGCCATTGGCTCCCACTGCTGTTAATCAAATCCTGTGACACGGGAGCGGGGGGCTGGGCCGAGTCCTGCTGTCTGTGTGTTAATGGACGCAGCAGTGGGACTCGGGAGTGAGCCGGCATGGGTGCTCCCATGGAAAGCGGCTTTCCGTGGCGGCACTCGATGAAGAGGAGAAGCCTGGAGCACCGGCGGGGGACTCCAGAAGAAGAGGATTGGGGTTGCTCTGTGCAAACGCATTGCACAAAGCAGGTAAGTATGGGCATGTTTGTTATTTTAATTAAAAAAAAAACCCTTTACAACCACTTTAAATCGAAACTGAATGGGACTGAAAAGCACCCTTTTTTCATTTGCACAGCAACCTGCCCGCATATATTTGAATCGGCTCCATTGAAAGCTGATCTGGTTCACATAAAATTGGATAAGGTTCAAAACGTATCTGACTCCCATATATGTGAACCGAGCCTTAACCATGGTATATGACAACATTTATAAAAAGGCAGGTTAGCATAATGTAGAGTGCTATATTATGTTCTAGGAACAGAGATGGACCAGGAGCACAAAGAAGTATTGGCAAAATATAAAACAAAATGAGTATTGGCATACAACATTTAAAGCCCAACTGAGGGGACATTTTGAATTATCCCTTGCAGTGGGGATGTGCCTGCCCTTCAAGTGTTAAAAGTTGTCTAGGGGAGAGGAGAAGCAGTTTTGCTTTAACCGATCCTCCACATCCCGGCAGGCAGTACTCCCCAATGTTTCAACAGTGGATTGTCTCTCGGCATCATCACTTCCAATGCAATGCTATGGAACTTGCTTTGGTCTTGATGATGTCAGGACCCTAGATTATTTGAGTGCAGAAGAGGACTGAGGGACTGGTCTCGATGTAGAGAGGAGCTAAGGGTTGTATAAGTAAAGCTGGCCATAGATAGAGAGATCTTCTTTCCTGCAACCATGGGTTGCAGGAAATAAAATTGCTCTGTTCCCCATCAACACAGTCAGTGTGTTCTACCAGCAGGGGGGGGGGGGTAGGTGAAGCCGTCCCCACCGGGAGAATACAGCGATTATTGCTAGCTGCTATAACAGCCATGAGCAATAATCGCATGTAAAATCATACAGGTTGGTTGTACCCAAGTTGATCAATTGATCAACTTGAATACATTAAGCCTGCCCATACATGGTTCGAATCTCGGCTGGTTCAGCGGGAACATCTGTGGCTGGCTTTAATCTTCTTTTTTTTATCTCTTTGTTCTTTGTTCTCCTAGAGTAGACCTGAACAATTAACCCTTGCAGTGCAGACACATTCTCACTCCAGAGGATCATTTTTTAGTTTCTCAGTGTTGAGTTTTAGATGTGTCTCCCTAATCAATGCTTGCTTGGGGCAGGAGAACAAAAAAAACACCCACACTGATGTGTCAGCTCTGTACAATTTTATAGGTGCAGTTTTCTAGTGCAGAACATAAAACATATTTTACTTATTTATCAAAACAGTGCTGATTGAAAAGAAGCATTCCATGAGAGCCTATGAATGACACCTAAAAGTCACACCTTCATCACATAAAAATCAAGTATAGAAACCAATCAAGCGTGTTGCATGCAAGTATGTTGACAAACGTGCTGATAGGAGGAGATATCAACATGAGCAGAGGGTAGACCTCATCAGTCTACTAATACTTTTTCTCTATCCAATTAACAGACTGGAGGTTAAGATACAATACAACTCTTACCCTTTTACATTCTATAACTGTAGTTGTGCCATTGGCCTAGCTGTGTTGTGTGGCAAGTCAGTACATTATGTACTTCATCTGTGTGTCTGAAGTATATGTGACCCATCAAAAACAACCCATTCAGTTTAAAATTGAAATGAGAGGTACAGTAAAATGTTTGTGTATATATATATATATATATATATATATATATATATGTGTGTGTGTGTGTGTGTGTGTGTGTGTGTGTGTGTGTGTGTGTGTGTATATATATACATACACACCACACACACATTTTTTTCTATTTTTATAAGTGGTGACATAAGGGGCTTGGAGAGATGGTGGTGGAGACTGCAGAGGGGCATGTCAGCAGAGGGCAGAAAAAGAGTGATACTCTGATCTTATCAGGGAAAAGCTGTGCAGGGGGGCATATCACAAGTCTTGGCCACTGGAGGTCAAGCAGGCTATGTTCCCAGCTAGGGATGAGCTTCGTGTTCGAGTCGAACCCATGTTCGACTCGAACATCGGCTGTTCGCCCGTTCGCCGAATTCCGAACTTTATGGGCCGTTCGCTCTAAATTCGTGTGGCGCGTCACGGCCCATAATTCACTGCGGCATCGCAGTGCATTGCTGGCTGATGATTGGCCAAGCATGCACTATGACCCGCATGCTTGGCCAATCACAGCGCCGTCAGTAGAGAGAGCTGTAATTGGCCAAAGCCAGGGTGGCTTTGGCCAATTATGGCTCAGGGGATTTAGTACACACCCCACACTATATAAGGCCGCCTGCACGGCGGCCCTGTGTAGTGTGTGTTCCGGTGTGCTGAGAGATAGAGAGAGAGAGAGACAGTGTCATTTGATTTGAGTTACATAGATTAGGCAGAACAGTCAGTCAGTTAGCTGCACTTACAGTGTATTGTGTATATATATGCATCCCAGGTGTTGCATATATATATATACACTGTATTCAGTTTAGCTAGATCCGTTCCTGTTATCTTCTATCTAGACTATTTACATTTAATGCAGTGCGTCCTGCTCACAGTGTTCAGCTAGATCCGTTCCTACTATTTACATTTAGTGCAGTGCGTCCTGCTCACAGTGTTCAGCTAGATCCGTTCCTGCTATTTACATTTAGTGCAGTGCGTCCTGCTCACAGTGTTCAGCTAGATCCGTTCCTGCAATTTACATTTAGTGCAGTGCGTCCTGCTCACAGTGTTCAGCTAGATCCGTTCCTGCTATTTACATTTAGTGCAGTGCGTCCTGCTCACAGTGTTCAGCTAGATCCGTTCCTGCTATTTACATTTAGTGCAGTGCGTCCTGCTCACAGTGTTCAGCTAGATCCGTTCCTGCTATTTACATTTAGTGCAGTGCGTCCTGCTCACAGTGTTCAGCTAGATCCGTTCCTGCTATTTACATTTAGTGCAGTGCGTCCTGCTCACAGTGTTCAGCTAGATCCGTTCCTGCTATTTACATTTAGTGCAGTGCGTCCTGCTCACAGTGTTCAGCTAGATCCGTTCCTGCTATTTACATTTAGTGCAGTGCGTCCTGCTCACAGTGTTCAGCTAGAGCCGTTCCTGCTATTTACATTTAGTGCAGTGCATCCTGCTCACAGTGTTCAGCTAGATCCGTTCCTGCTATTTACATTTAGTGCAGTGCGTCCTGCTCACAGTGTTCAGCTAGATCCGTTCCTGCTATTTACATTTAGTGCAGTGCGTCCTGCTCACAGTGTTCAGCTAGATCCGTTCCTGCTATTTACATTTAGTGCAGTGCGTCCTGCTCACAGTGTTCAGCTAGAGCCGTTCCTGCTATTTACATTTAGTGCAGTGCGTCCTGCTCACAGTGTTCAGCTAGATCCGTTCCTGTTATCTTCTAGACTATTTACATTTAGTGCAGTGCGTCCTGCTCACAGTGTTCAGCTAGATCCGTTCCTGTTTTCTTCCTACTGACAGGCAGGCTTGTCTGGTTACAGTATATAAAGCTACCTGAAGAAAATTACAGGTGTTCTATTTGATCCTATTAGTACCACGGTCAGGCAGCTAGACTATTTACATTTAGTGCAGTGCGTCCTGCTCACAGTGTTCAGCTAGATCCGTTCCTGCTATTTACATTTAGTGCAGTGCGTCCTGCTCACAGTGTTCAGCTAGATCCGTTCCTGTTATTTACATTTAGTGCAGTGCGTCCTGCTCACAGTGTTCAGCTAGATCCGTTCCTGCTATTTACATTTAGTGCAGTGCGTCCTGCTCACAGTGTTCAGCTAGATCCGTTCCTGCTATTTACATTTAGTGCAGTGCGTCCTGCTCACAGTGTTCAGCTAGATCCGTTCCTGCTATTTACATTTAGTGCAGTGCGTCCTGCTCACAGTGTTCAGCTAGAGCCGTTCCTGTTATCTTCCTACTGACAGGCAGGCTTGTCTGGTTACAGTATATAAAGCTACCTGAAGAAAATTACAGGTGTTCTATTTGATCCTATTAGTACCACGGTCAGGCAGCTAGACTATTTACATTTAGTACAGTGCGTCCTGCTCACAGTGTTCAGCTAGATCCGTTCCTGTTATCTTCCTACTGACAGGCAGGCTTGTCTGGTTACAGTATATAAAGCTACCTGAAGAAAATTACAGGTGTTCTATTTGATCCTATTAGTACCACGGTCAGGCAGCTAGACTATTTACATTTAGTACAGTGCGTCCTGCTCACAGTGTTCAGCTAGATCCGTTCCTGTTATCTTCCTACTGACAGGCAGGCTTGTCTGGTTACAGTATATAAAGCTACCTGAAGAAAATTACAGGTGTTCTATCCCAGCTTAGTGCAGCTACAGGCCATTAGTATGTCTGGAAGGCCAAGAAGGAGAGGCAGACAGTCACAAGCCAATAAGAGAGGGCAAGCAGGCTCTGTGTCTAGTGCTGGTCGTGGAGACGGTGCATCCTCATCAGCACGTGGCCATGGGACACGCTTGGCCTTTTTTTCGGCAGCTGGCCGTGTTGAGCCGCAACATGCGGAAGACTTGGTCGAGTGGATGACCAAGCCGTCCTCATCCTCCTCATCCTCTCTCACCCATGCCCAGGGTGCTTTGTCTGGCAAAGCAGCGGCCTCTTCCCTCAGCTCACCATGTCCTCATGAGGATTCCCTCGAACTGTTTGACCACAGTGTTGGGTACATGCTCCAGGAGGATGCCCAGCGTTTGGAAGGCTCTGATGACGATACTGAGCTCGATGAAGGCAGTAACATGAGCACGGACAGAGGGGGTGCCCAAGAAGGACAGCAATCTGGCAGTCATGCTCCCCCTGCTGCAGCATACTGCCAGGTTTGCTCCAGTGATGAGGAGGGAGGGGATGATGAGGTCACTGACTCAACGTGGGTGCCTGATAGGAGAGAGGAGGAGGAGGAGGAGGAGGAGGAGGCGGCGGCACATCACCAACGAGGCAGGATGCCCTCCAGGGGCCAGCCTAAGGGCAGCACATTGACTGCATCACACCCCAAAGCTCCACATGTGCAGGGCGCTGCAGTCTCTGCGCGTTATTCAAAAAGTTCTTTGGTGTGGGCCTTTTTTGAGACGAGTGCATCAGATCGCACCGCTGCTATTTGCAACATATGTCTCAAGCGTATCTCGCGTGGCCAAAACATCTCCCGCTTGGGTACCACATGCTTGACCAGACATATGTTGACCTGCCATGCAGTTCGTTGGCAAGCGTATCTAAAAGACCCACACCAAAGAACAAAGAGGATCTCTCCTTGCTCCTCATCAGCTGAGATTTCCAACCCCACTAGACCTTCAGTCCTCTCTGAGACCTGCAGTGAGAGGAATGAAGGTGTAGAATTAGGTGTGTCACAGCCAAGTACTTGTGGGCAATCTGCTTTTGGTACACCGACGTCAGATTGTACCAGGCAAATTTCCCTGCCCCAGCTGCTGCACCGCCGAAAGAAGTTTGCTCCCAGCCATCCACATGCCCAGCGGTTGAATGCTAGCTTGGCAAAATTGCTAGCACTTCAACTGCTGCCTTTTCAGTTGGTAGACTCTGCCCCCTTCCGTGAGTTTGTGGAATGTGCGGTTCCTCAGTGGCAGGTACCCAAACGCCACTTTTTCTCACGGAAGGCGATTCCGGCTCTCTACCGGCATGTGGAAGGCAATGTCCATGCCTCGCTGGACAGGGCGGTCAGCGGTAAGGTGCATATTACCGCTGACTCATGGTCCAGCAGGCATGGACAGGGACGTTACCTAAGTTTCACGGCGCATTGGGTGACTCTGCTGGCAGCTGGGAAGGATGCAGGACAAGGTGCAGTAGTGTTGGAGGTTGTTCCGCCACCACGCCTCCAAAATGCTGATTGTGACACACCTCTCTCCTCCACCCCCTCCTCTTCTTCTTCCTCCATGGCCTCTTCCTCGGAACTAGTGGTGCTCCGTAGGCGTTCAAGGGGCTACGCAAGTACGCAGGCCAAAAGATGCCATGCGGTGCTTGAGCTGGTGTGCTTGGGGGACAGGAGCCACACTGGGGCAGAGGTTCTGTCAGCTCTGCAGGGGCAGGTTCAGAGGTGGTTGACGCCACGCCAACTTAAGGCAGGAATGGTGGTTTGCGACAATGGCACCAACCTCCTCTCTGCCCTCCGACAGGGACAAATGACCCATGTGCCCTGTTTGGCTCACGTCCTTAACTTGGTGGTGCAGCGGTTCTTGGGCAGGTACCCGGGCTTACAGGATGTCCTGAGGCAGGCCAGGAAAGTCTGTGTGCATTTCCGCCGGTCATATAATGCCAGTGCTCGGCTGACGGACCTCCAAAAGGAGTTTAACCTGCCCAAGAACCGCCTAATCTGTGACATGCCCACCAGGTGGAACTCAACGTTGGCCATGCTGCAGCGGCTGCACACGCAGCAGAGGGCCATCAATGAGTACCTGTGTGACTATGGCACCAGGACAGGGTCAGGGGAGCTTGTTTTTTTTTCCCCACGCCAGTGGGCCATGATCAGGGATGCATGCACTGTCCTGTCACCATTCGAGGAGGCCACGAGGATGGTGAGCAGTGACAGTGCATGCATCAGTGACACTGTCCCCCTTGTCCACCTGTTGGAGCACACGCTGCGTGGAATAATGGACAGGGCACTTGAGGCAGAACAGAGGCAGGAAGAGGAGGACTTCCTTAGCTCTCAAGGCCCCCTTTATCCAGACAGTGTTCCTGCGTGCCCGCCGATCACACAGGAAGAGGACGAGGAGGAAGAGGAGGAGGAGGAAGATTGTGTCAGTATGGAGGTGGAGCCTGGCACTCAGCATCTGCAGCAGTCTTTAAGGAATCAGTCCCAAGAAACACATGGACTTGTACGTGGCTGGGAGGAGGTGGCTGCGGACCATGTCGTTCTTAGTGACCCAGAGGACTCCGGACCGAATGCCTCAGCAAACCTACGCTGCATGGCCTCCCTGATCCTGCAAAGCCTGCGTAAGGATCCTCGTATTCGTGGTATCAAGGAGAAGGACCAATACTGGCTGGCAACCCTCCTTGATCCACGTTACAAGGGTAAGGTTGCGGACCTTATCTTGCCATCGCAGAGGGAGCAGAGGATGAAACATCTTCGGGAGGCCTTGCAGAAAGGTCTGTGCAACGCGTTCCCAGAGACTGGGAGGTTACAAACTCCTGTTTCTGGACAACGTGTTGCTGAGGCTTCGGTCAGTCAAAGAAGGAGCGGTGGAGAAGGTGGCCGTCTGACCGATGCGTTCAGACAATTTTTTGGTCCGCAGCCCCAAGGTATGATCGGTTCCAGCAACCATCGCCAGCGTCTGTTTTACATGGTGCAGGAATACCTAGGGGCAAGATCAGACTTGGACACCTTTCCCACCGAAAATCCTCTGGGTTACTGGGTCTTGAGGATGGATCACTGGCCAGAGCTTGCACAGTATGCAATTGAGCTACTGGCCTGTCCTGCATCCAGCGTTCTTTCGGAACGCACATTCAGTGCTGCTAGAGGCGTGGTAACCGTTCACAGGGTGCGTCTGTCCACCGACTCGGTCGATCGGCTGACCTTCATAAAAATGAATGAGTCTTGGATCACCACCAGCTACCAAGCACCTGATGCTGATGTAACCGAATAATTTTTTTTGAAATCTCAGATCCCTTCAAAGACTGCCTATGCTGATGCTGAGTGACTATCCCTGAGTAATTATCCTCTTCCTCCTCAATCATCACGCTGATAGCTTGTAAGAACATTTTTGGTTCTGGGCGCCACCACCAGTGCCTAAGGCACAATTTTTCAGCCCCTGTTTAACAGGGGCGTGTAATTACAATTTTTGATGTAATACTTTGCAGCAGGGCTCGTTCCTGCATTCCAACTAGAGTGTCTGTGAGGGGTTGCAGTGTTGTGGCACCAGCACCAGTGCCTAAGGCCCAATTTTTCTGCCCCTGTCTAACAGGGGCGTGTAATTACAATTTTTGATGCAATACTTTGCAGCAGGGCGCGTTCCAACTAGAGTGTCTGTGAGGGGTTGCAGTGTTGTGGCACCAGCACCAGTGCCTAAGGCCCAATTTTTCTGCCCCTGTCTAACAGGGGCGTGTAATTACAATTTTTGAAGCAATACTTTGCAGCAGGGCTCGTTCCTGCGTTCCAACTAGAGTGTCTGTGAGGGGTTGCAGTGTTGTGGCACCAGCACCAGTGCCTAAGGCCTAATTTTTCAGCTCCTGTTCAACAGGGGCATGTAATTACAATTCTTGATCTAATATTTCACAGCAGGGCCCTGTGAGGGCTTACAGTGTTGTGGCCACAGCAACACCTAAGGCCCAAATTTCTGCTGAGTATATAGGGCAGGACCCTACTTTCAAACATCTAACTTACAAACGACTCCTACTTGCAAACGGAAGGAGACAACAGGAAGTGAGATGAAATCTACCCCTAGGAAGGGAAATTCTCTCCTGTAAGAGTTAATATGGGAAAACAATTTCTCCTTTCCACTGATGCTTTCCAATCCTTGTTCCACAAAAAAACCCAAATTTTCAAAAAACATTTTTCATTGGGACAAAAAAGTGAGGTGAAATCTTCTGAAGAGGAGGAAAGACAGCAAAACAAATGTCACAGGGGTGATAACCCTTCCCTATGTTTTCCAAAAAGCTTAGAAAAGATTTTTTGGCTGGAGCTAAACACGTTAAAAATGTTCAAAATTACAAACAGATTCTACTTAACAACAAACCTACAGTCCCTGTCTTGTTTGCACCGCCTGTATACTGCTGTTCAGAGTATATAGGGCCTGGTGGCCCCACACCTTTCCTTATTTTAATTTGGGTGCGGGGTTCCCCTTAATATCCATACAAGACCCAAAGGGCCTGGTAATGGACTGGGGGGTACCCATGCCGTTTGTCTCACTGATTTTCATCCATATTGCCATGACCCGACATGACATTAAACCCGCAAGCAGTTTTAAATGAGATTTTTTCCTTTAAAAATGACATTTGGTGCAGGGACTGTTCTAAACATGGGAAACACGCGTCACTTTACAGGCATACTATAGACACCCCCCAGGTACGATATTTAAAGGAATATTTCACTTTTTTTTTTTTTTTACTTTAAGCATCATTAAAATCACTGCTCCCGAAAAAACGGCCGTTTTTAAAAGTTTTTTTTGCATTGATACATGTCCCCTGGGGTAGGACCCGGGCTCCCCAAACCCTTTTTAGGACAATACCATGCAAATTAGCCTTTAAAATGAGCACTTTTGATTTCGAACGTTCGAGTCCCATAGACGTCAATGGGGTTCTAACGTTCGTGCGAACTTTCGGTCCGTTCGCGGGTTCTGGTGCGAACCGAACCGGGGGGTGTTCGGCTCATCCCTATTCCCAGCACAGCCAGGAAATTGACCATGCTTAGATGGATGTGCTTCTATGCCGAGTGTGGTCAGTTTGACGTTGGAAAGTAGAGGGACTGGCAGGATCACCAAGATCACCACACAAAGACAGAAATACAAAGAGAACAGGATACTTTTGCACACAAGGACATGGTATGGTATACACATATCAGGAATATAAAAAGGTTGGGGTAACATACACTAACTGTTTGCCTGGAGTTCATCATCAGAACCATTTTGGGTTAAGGAGTGGGGAGATTTGGAGTGTTAGATATTGGGTATCTTGTTCTGGGCGAGTGTTTTTGACATTGATCCACACTGGGGGGTGTATATAGATTAGTATAGGAGTTCGGTGATAGAATATTTTTTAAGGATAGATACAACTTTTCTGAGGACCGAACCTGTTAAAACCTAGAGTTTAGAATTAAATGTGTAGTACCCTCTAGCTAGATGCTAGTGTACATAATTGTTAGTGTAGGTCAATTTGGCTTGGCTATCAGCCAAGCCTGGGTTGAATCTGGGTCAGGGCTGAGTGACTCAGGGAGGCTGGATGACTCAGCAAGCAGCACCTCTGCTCTCTGAAACCTCTGAGAAGTTTCCAGAAGTAGAGGGTGGAGTCTAGGAGGGTCTTTTTGGAGTATTGATGAGGACCCCAGCCAATCCCCCTGGCAGGGGGAGGGGTACCTCTTAAATACTCTTGGGTCATGCCAGCAGGGGCAGTTGGGTGGAAGATGGAGAAGGAGTGATGAGGAGGCTGTCGTGGCCCTAGAGGGTGCCCCCTAGTCTGGGGGAAGAGTGACCTCGGGCCTGGGGCTCAGGTGCTAGAGGGACCCTCTACAACACAGGGATGAAATCCTTCCTGGATGCATGGGAGCAAGTGTGAGGACAGCGGGAGAGAGTCAGCCAGGAGTTCTCCAGGAGAAGTCAGCCAGGTGGGCTGGTGAGTGCATAGTCTTGGAGGACTATGGTGTCAGTCTGAGAGGACTGAGGAGAATTAGCCAGGCTAGTGAAAGTGGCAGCTGCAGCCAGGTGGGCTGGCAGCGCCTGAAGAGGTGGTTCTGGAATCAGTAGCCACAGGGATTTAAGCTGGACTCTGGACTTTGCTAAGACTGTGTATAGCTGTATTACAAAAGAGCTGTCCCTGAAGAGTTTTCTGAAGTCAAGTGGCCATTCCATAATATCCCTACTCCCCACCCCAAAAAGTGCTGGACTGCTTCCTGAATTTGGTGTGCCTGGCTGTGCAGGGTGGGGGATCTCTTTTCATTTGTGGCTCCTACGTGCGGTGCTCTACCAATTTATGAACTCTTCTCTGGTATATGGAGCGCATAATAGAATTACTGCAGTGGAACATAATGTAAAACCAAACAACAAACAGTACAAATATACAGGGACCTCTTCATAAAACAAGAAACTTTGTCCAAAAAAAGAACAGTTTTACTTTATTAGGTTCTACAAGCCCTTTAAAGACGTCAACACTTAATTATGTTCCCCAGCTAGGAGAAAGTTTCATTTCAAAGACGTGATTGTAGCTGAGTGGAAAGTGGCAAAACACTGCTGGAGAAAAATAATTTAACTTACTGCTCTTTGGATGCTGTGGCCTTGTTCCATTAAGGTTTTCAGTCTGCCAAAAGAAGAAAATAGTTCACACTGAGTGGTTAGAGGTAATTTCTTGCATTATGTGGACATTTTAAAAAAGAAGCACACAGAGTTATCTTTCTTGGGCGCATTTCTCAGGCTTTTAGAGAACAATGAAGCAAGTATTTAGAGTCATCCTGACACAAGATGGTAACAATTGTAAAGGACTTCAGTTTACAGTTGGGAAAAGGAACAGCATGGAAAATGTCACCACCATGGTATTGGAACCAGGGTCCATGACACAGTACAATACATTTCTTTTTGCTTTAGTATAATGAAAACTTGTTCTGAAAGAACTTTATAGTCTTATGCCCTGTACACACGATAAGATTTTCCACCAACAAATGTTCGATGGGAGCTTGTTGTCGGAAATTCCGACCGTGTGTAGGCTCCATCGAACATTTTCCGTTGGAATTTCCAACAAAGTTTGAGATCTGGATCTCAAATTTTCCGACAACAAAATCCATTGTCGGTAATTCTGATCGTGAGTACACAATTCCGACGCACAAAATTCCACACATGCTCTGAATCAAGCAGAAGAGCCACACTGGTTATTGAACTTCATTTTTCTCGGCTCGTCGTACGTGTTGTACGTCACCACGTTCTTGACGTTCGGAATTTCCGACAACATTTGTGTGACCATGTGTATGCAAGACAAGTTTGAGCCAACATCCGTCGGAAATAAATCCACGGTTTTGTTGTCGGAAAATCCTATCATGTGTACAGGGCATTAGTCTGCTTTTTAAAATATTAGTTGTCTGGTTGTCTTTGACTCCAATATTTAATATTGGTGGTATGAGAGTTGTTCAGCCCCATATTAAGAGTATATATTTTAATGAATGTAATTTTTTTGAAACTTATTTATTTAACATTTATTATTGATAATATTTAATAATTAGCAAATCTGAAAC
The DNA here is from genome assembly GCF_042186555.1 of Aquarana catesbeiana. NCBI lineage: Eukaryota > Metazoa > Chordata > Amphibia > Anura > Ranidae > Aquarana > Aquarana catesbeiana. The sequence continues at coordinate 299,976,691 of NC_133329.1, read as the reverse complement.
AAGCATGCAGCCAGTAAAGTCAGAGCAAATGACATGGCAAACTTGTTCGAGGACAGTGTCTTAGTATAGAAGCCATTGGATTAGCATGACAGCCAAGGATTTATCAAGACTAAAGGCAGCATAGGCAAACCTGGTACACAGTGTTAAATGTATATTATTTGTGGACCTTTATGTCAAGTGTTTTGGATTGTTGACTTAGATTGGTGAAACATTTGTTATCTTTTGAGCTTAAGGCTGGCCATACACGGTTCAAATCTTGGCCAGCTTAGTAGGAACCAGCTTAGATTTGAACCACCCTTTCATGACTAAGCCTATTTTTGAAATTTGGTGTTTACAAGTTAAAATCCGTATTTTTTGCTAGAAAATTACTTAGAACCCCCAAACATTATATATATTTTTTTAGAAGAGAGTCTAGAGAATAAAATGGCGATTGTTGCAATATTTTTTATCACACGGTATTTGTGCAGTGGTGTTTTAAACGCAAATTTTTGGAAAAGTGACACTTTCATGAATTTTAAAAAATCCAAACAGTAAAGTTACCCCAATTTTTTTGTATAATGTGAAAGATGATGTTACGCCGAGTAAACGGATACCAAACATGTCACCCTTTATAATTGCACGCACTCGTGGAATGGCAACGAACTACGGTACCTATGAATTTCCATAGGCGACGCTTTAAAAATTTTTTACGGTTACCAGGTTTGAGCTACAGAGGAGGTCTAGGGCTAGAATTATTGCTCTCGCTCTGACGATCGCGGCGATACCTCACATGTGTGGTTTGAACACCGTTTACATATGCGGGCGCGACTTCCGTATGCGTTTTCTTCGCTGCGCGAGCTTGCGGGGACGGGGGCGCTTTAAAAAAATTTTTTATTTATTTATTTATTTATTTTATTTATTTTTGTACTTTTATAAAATGTGTTTAAAATTTTTTTTTTTTTTTTTACTTTTATTGCTGTCACAAGCAATGTAAACATCCCTTGTGACAGTAATAGGTGGTGACAGGTACTCTTTATGGAGGGATGGGGGGTCTAAAAGACCCCCCATCCCTCCTTTACACTTCAAAGTATTCAGATCGCCGAAAACGGCGATTCTGAATACTGTATACTTTTTTAAATTTGGCGCCATTGGCAGCCGAGTAAACGGGAAGTGACGTCATGACGTCGCTTCCGCGTTTACAATTAGAAGGCTGGAACGAAGCCGCTCACAGCTTCGTTCCAGCCCGCCCCCAGCCGCCGGAGATTCCCGAACGGACACCGGGCCTCCCAATCGCACGGGAGGCCCGGTAACAGCGGCGGGAGGCGGCGGGGGGGGGGAGATGTCCCCTCCCGCTCCTCCGGTATAACAACCGAGCGGCTTTTAGCCGCATCGGTTGTTATACTCGGGTAGCCGATCGCCCGCTGAAAACAACGGTACCGGGATGATGCCTGCAGCTGCGGGCATCATCCCGGTATAACCCAGGAAAGCCGAGTACGCATATGTGCGTTCGGTCGGCGGGAAGGGGTTAATGGGCAGGCTGAATGTACCAAGTTGATCGATCAATCAACTTGGGTACAATCAGCCTGCCAGATTCTCTTGTGATAAAGGATTAGCCGAAAAAAACCCCGGTTCGGTTTGCACCAGAACATGCGAACAGACAAAAAAATTGTGCAAACATGCGAACACCGTTAAAGTCTATGGGACTCGAACGTGAAAAATCAAAAGTGCTCATTTTAAAGGCTCATATGCAAGTTATTGCCATGAAAAGTTGGTGGTTTTAATAATGCTTAACAATAAAAATGAAATATTCCTTTAAATATCGTGCCTGGCGGGTCCCCTTAGTCTGCCTGTAAAGAAGCGCATCTGTCTCATGTGTTTTACTGTGCCGCAGCAAAATTAAATTTTTAAAGTAAAGGTGTCATTTTAAATTGCTCGCGGCTGTAATGTAATGTAATGCCGGATCCCAGGAATATAGATAAATAAATTGAGGAAAAAAACGGCGTGGGTCCCCCCCAGTCCATAACAGGCCCCTTGGGTCTGGTATGGATATTAAGGGGAACTCCACACCAAGGTTTAAAAGAAAAACAGTGTGGGATTCCCACCAAAATCTATGCTAGGCCCTACAGGTCTGGTATGGATTTTTAAGGGGAAATACACACCAAAATAAAAAAAATGGAGTGGGGTCCCCCCAAAATCCATACCAGACCCTTATCTGCAGCCTGGCAGGCCAGGAAAGGGGGTGGACAAGCAAGAACCCCTACTTCTGAACCATACAAGGCCGCTTGTCCTCCACATGGGGAGGGTGCTTTGGGGTCTCCACAACCTTGGCCATTGGTTTGGGGAGTCTGCGGGCGGGGAGCTTATCGGAATCTGGGGGCCTCCTCGTTGGCCTCCCTATGTGAATGGGTATGGGGTATCGTACCCCTACCCATTCACCAAAAAAGTATCAAAAAGTAAAAAGTAAAAAAAACACAATACACAGTTTTTGACAATTCATTTGTTAAAAAAAATAAAGGGTCCGTCGGCGCCATGATTGAAGAAGAATGGACATCACGGGACACTTATTATTTATTTTTTTTAACCACTTGCCGACTGCCTCACGCTGATATACATCAGCAGAATGGCACGGGCAGGCAGAATCACGTACCCATACGATCGGACCCCCCCCCCGGTGCCAGAGGCGGTCGGCTCGAGTTTGCGGGCGATGAGAGGTGAGGGGGAGGCCATCCATTGTTGGCCACCCCCTCCCGATCGCTCCCGGCGAATGAAAATCCTTCCTGTGTCTCTGTAATGTAAACAGAGGCACCGGAAGTGATGTCATCCCTCCTCGAGCCGGTCTTTTTGATCCGGCGCCGAGGAGAGAAGACATCCAAGTAAGTGCACCAACACTACACTGTCAGTAGAACACGCCAGGCACACTTTTCACCATCCGATCATCCCCCTGTACCCCCTGTCACACTGACACCAATAGTAGTTTTTTTTCTTTTTTGCATTGGTGTCAGTTTGTGACAGTTATAAGTGTTAGGGCAGTTAGGTTAGCCCCCTTTAGGTCTGGGGTACCCTCCTAACCCCCCCCCAATAAAAGTTAACCCCTTGATCACCCCCACGTCGCCAGTGTCGCTAAGCGATCGTTTTTCTGATCGCTGTATTAGTGACACAGGTGACGCTAGTTAGGGAGGTAAGTATATAGGTTCACTGTCAGTGTTTTATAGCGACAGGGACCCCCATATACTACCTACTAAAGGTTTTAAACCCCTGATTGCCCCCTAGTTAACCCTTTCACCAGCGATCACCGTATAAGTGTTACGGGTGACGCTGGTTAGTTAGTTTGTTTTTTATAGTTTATTATAGTTTATTATAGTTTTAGGGCACCCGCCGTTTATTACCTTATAAAAGTTTAACCCCCTAATTGCCCGGCGCTGATATAAGTTACGTTTTTAGGATCAGATAAGGTCTGCGTCACCCCAGGCAGCGTCAGGTTAGCGCCAGTACCGCTAAAACCCACGCACGCAGCATACACTTCCCTTAGTGCTATAGTATCTGAACGGATCGATATCTGATCCGATCAGATCTATACTCCCCAGCAGTTTAGGGTTCCCATAAACGCAGTGTTAGCGGGATCAGCCCAGATACCTGCTAGCACCTGCGTTTTGCTCCTTGGCCCAGCCCAGCCCACCCAAGTGCAGTATCGATCGATCACTGACACTTACAAAACACTAAGCACACATAACTGCAGCGTTCGCAGAGTCAGGCCTGATCCCTGCGATCGCTAACAGTTTTTTGGTAGCGTTTTGAATCAGTCGCTAACAGTCAGGAGCTTTTTTGCCTGTGAGTCTCACCAGTGTACCCCTAAATTTAGAGCCCAAAATGGCAAATCGAAGGTACACTAGTGAAGAGGCCTACACGTTTCTGAGCATGACAGATAGTGAAAAGGAAGTCACTCATCTGTCAGATTCAGGCTCAGAATACGATCCTGTAGAGGACAGCGGCTCCATGACAGATAGCTCTGACGACGAAGTTGTGGTCCCTGCTAAGGTCAGGCGTACCAGACCCCAAACTTCTTCTGTCCTTGAAGTGCAAGAACCGCAGGGCTCTCGTATGGAGCAGAGAAGTACTAGTGCCGCTATTCCTTCTGGTGAACTGGCAAGCACCAGCGGCCTAGTACACCCTAGTCGTACATCCAGCACTGCAGTAACACTTGGTGACGCGGCGAGTCCCATAAGTGCAGTTCAAGCTGGCGAGGTGGCAAGCACAAGTAGTGTCCGGCTGCCACCAAGAAGACGAACACAGGCCCGTCGTGCCCATAGTGACCTTCCTGCTGCATTCGCCAATCCGAATTGGGAACCCACCACTTCTGCAGCACCCGTACTTCCCCCTTTCACTGGCCAACCCGGAATTCAGGTGGAAACAGTTGACTTTACGCCACTGGATTTTTATTCGCTGTTTTTCACCGAACATCTCTATAGATCTATTGTGGACCAAAGCAATTTGTACGCTGGTCAACACATCGCCACTATTCCCCAGTCCTCCCTTGCCAGAGATTGGAGACCAATTACGGTTTCTGAATTTAAGACCTTTCTGGGCCTTTCCCTCCTCATGGGCATAACTAAAAAGAGTGAGTTGCGGTCATATTGGTCCACTGACCCAATTCACCATATGCCCGTGTTCTCTGCCTCCATGACCAGGGCACGATACGAGCAGATTTTGCGGTTCATGCACTTCAACGACAATGAACTCTGTCGTCCTCGTGGAGACCCTGGATACGGTCGACTCTACAAAATTCGGCCCCTCGTAAACCACTTCAACCAGCGTTTTGCAGACTTGTTTACTCCCCATCAAGTTGTCTGCGTTGATGAGTCCCTGATTAAATTTTATGGCCGCTTGTCATTCAAACAGTACCTTCCCAGCAAGCGTGCCAGATACGGGGTCAAGATGTATAAGCTCTGTGACAGGGCCACAGGCTATACATGTAGATTTATGGTTTACAAGGGCAAAGATAGTCACGTAGAGCCGACAAACTGCCCTGACTACATAGGAAGCGCTGGCAAGATAGTGTGGGACTTGGTGTCACCCTTATTCGGAAAGGGGTACCACTTGTACGTGGACAATTATTACACAAGCGTGCCACTTTTTAGTCACCTTTTTGATCAACAGATTGGAGCATGTGGCACCGTGCGACCTAATCGCAGGGGCTTTCCCCAGCAGCTTGTAGATTCCCGTCTTAGGCTGGGGGAGAGAGCCTGCTTGCAGTGTAATAATTTGCTCGCTATGAAGTGGAGGGACAATAAAAATGTTTTCGTTCTTACCTCCTTTCATGCAGACACGATGACCCAAATTACTACGGCGACTGGTGTTGTGGAGAAACCCCTCCGTGTCCACGAATATAACCAAAATATGGGAGGGGTGGACCTCAACGACCAGTTGTTGGCGCCGTACCTAGTTGCCCGTAAGGCCAGACGCTGGTACAAAAAAGTGTCTGTTTATTTATTTCAATTGGCTTTGCTGAATGCTCATGTGCTATACAGAGCTTCAGGACGGACTGGATCCTTCCTTAAATTCCAGGAAGAGATCGTCAGAGCCCTTCTTTTTCCAGACGGTGCTCCACCTCACCTTCCCCAACCAAATGCAGTAAGCCGGCTGCATGAGAGGCATTTTCCTTATGTCCTCCAGAGTACCCCTACCCAACGAGCCCCCCAAAAAAGATGTCGTGTCTGCAGCAAGCGCGGATTTAGGCGTGACACCTGGTATTGTTGTCCCTCCTGTCCTGGCAATCCTGGTCTATGCATTGGTGAATGTTTTGAATGCTACCATACACTAGTTGAGTATTAGCGTAGGGTACAGCACTGCACAGACTAGGACACATTTTCACAGGGTCTCCCAAGATGCCATCGCATTTTGAGAGACCCAAACCTGGTACCAGTTAAAAAAGTTAAAGTTACTAAAAAAAGTGTAAAAAAAAAAATATAATACAAATACAAAAAAATATAAAATAAAAAAACAAAAAATAGTTGTTGTTTTATTGTTCTCTCTGTATTCTCTCTCTATTGTTCTGCATTCTATACTGCAATGTTTTATTGTTATGTTTTTATCATGTTTGCTTTATATGTATGCAATTTTTTTATACTTTTTTTTTTATTGTTAACCACTTTTTTGTTTTCAGGTACGCCATTCAGCTGCAGCGCGGATTTATTTATCTTGACAGCAACAGCGTTTGCTCCCACGATACATAAAGCCGTGACTCCAGCGCTGTCGGAGGTGATTTCACCACCACAGTTACATACTTCAGCATATATGCCGAAGCGTGGGGGCAGCAGTGGGTGGAGGAGCAATTTGCTCCTGCCTTTTGCGGGAGGATGCCCCCATGCTTCGGCATATATATATTTTAGGTAGGCACAGGTTACGTTAAATGTTTTATTTTTTACTATGTTTTTTTTTGTATTTGCTTTGCAGGTATGCTAAGTATTACTGTTATACTGTAATGTTACTTTGTTTTTTTGTTAACCATCATTTGCTTAGCAGGTATGCCATTCAGTTGCAGGGCGGATTTATTTATCTTGACAGCAACAGCGTTTGCTCCCACGATACATAAAGCCGTGACTCCAGCACTGTCGGAGGTGATTTCACCACCACAGTTACATACTTCAGCATATATGCCGAAGCGTGGGGGCAGCAGTGGGTGGAGGAGAGATTTGCTCTTAACTTTTGCGGGAGGATGCCCCCATGCTTCGGCATATATATACGGTGCATGTATGACCATCATTAGAAGTGGGTGGATGAAGGGAGGTATTCTAATGGTGGGCATACCCACCGATCAATATCTTTTTTTCGTTCAGCCCACAGGCTGCATGAAAAAAAAGTTTACAATATATGCCCAACAAGGACCAGCAACGTACTGGTATGTTGCTGGACTTTGAGTGGTTATACCAGAATGATGCCTGCAGGTTTAGGTATCATCTTGGTATCATTCTTTTCAGCCAGCAGTCGGCTTTCATGTAAAAGCAATCCTAGCGGCTAATTAGCATCTAGACTGCTTTTACAAGCAGTGGTAGGGAATGCCCCCCCCCGTCTTCCATGTTTTTCTCTGGCTCTCCTGTCCCAACAGGGAACCTGAGAATGCAGCTGGTGATTCGGCCAGCTGATCAGAGACCAGAATGGCTCCAAACATCTCTATGGCTTAAGAAAGAAACCGGAAGCTACGAGCATTTCATGACTTAGATTTCGCCAGATGTAAACAGCGCCATTGGGAAATTGGGAAAGCATTTTATCACACCGATCTTGGTGTGGTCAGATGCTTTGAGGGCAGAGGAGAGATCTAGGGTCTAATAGACCCCAATTTTTTCAAAAAAGAGTACCTGTCACTACCTATTGCTATCATAGGGGATATTTACATTCCCTGAGATAACAATAAAAATGATTTAAAAAAATAAAAATGAAAGGAACAGTTTAAAAATAAGATAAAAAATCAAAAAAATAATAAAGAAAAAAAAAAAAAAAAGCACCCCTGTCCCCCCCTGCTCTCGCGCAAAGGCGAACGCAAGCGTCGGTCTGGCGTCAAATGTACACAGCAATTGCACCATACATTTGAGGTATCACCGTGAAGGTCAGATCGAGGGCAGTAATTTTAGCAGTAGACCTCCTCTGTAAATCTAAAGTGGTAACCTGTAAAGGCTTTTAAAGGCTTTTAAAAATGTATTTAGTTTGTCGCCACTGCATGTTTGTGAGCAATTTTAAAGCATGTCATGTTTGGTATCCAAGTACTCGGCCTAAGATCATCTTTTTTATTTCATCAAACATTTGGGCAATATAGTGTGTTTTAGTGCATTAAAATTTTAATAAGTGTGTTTTTTCCCCAAAAAATGCATTTGAAAAATCGCTGCGCAAATACTGTGTGAAAGAAAAAAATTGAAACACCCACCATTTTAATCTGTAGGGCATTTGCTTTAAAAAATATATAATGTTTGGGGGTTCAAAGTAATTTTATTGCAAAAAAAAAACATTTTT